>NC_142527.1:31006960-31123960 GCF_964205215.1 Stylophora pistillata | reverse complement strand
ATCTTGGACATGGTATTGGAAACGTTCGAAAGCTTTTGAAAGCAGATTCAGTTGAAAATCAACAACAGGTCAGCAGTACGTAGTAGAGATGCGTAAACTTTAAAGGTTACATCTAGGCAATTTCGATAGGCCTCGGAAAATGAGGGTAGACAAGTAGAACGAATCAGCTAGGACCAAGTTTATTTCAGAGATCGTGCAGCTTTACGTAATAAATATGGTTAAAACTTTAAACTTTAACGATAAATACTCCCAAAAAAAGGTTTTTCAGTACCTATTTACAAATATGAATGCTAACTATAATTATCTGACAAGCCATTGTTAAATTCTAAATTCTAACTGAAAAATTGCTCAGCTCTCATTCCATTTCGAAAATAATAACATGAGTACCGGTACTTGCCTTTTTTTCTTGATTGCCTTATGTTATTAATCTATTAAGTAAATTGCTAAATATAACCTTCTTACATTAACCTTGCATTGAGTAACAGTGTCACGTAAATGACATGGTCACCTTAAACAGAATTTTGGACTGATGATTTGTTATTAAACAAATTTAGACAGCAGATTTCCTGTATTAAAAAAAAAATCATTAATGCTCATGTGTACCAATGCAATTCAGCATAAGGATCTCATATGCCACTTTATAAAATCCCTTAACATAACATGCTCAAAATTGATTTTGAGCATGTTTAATTATCTGCTTGGTAGTTCTCGTGTTATTACATTGAAATTTGCAGCAGCTGACAGCTTGAGAAATTGCTGAGGAAAATATAAGGAAACAGGTTGAATAATCAGTGGTTGATTTAAGAAAGATGACATCATCTGTTAATTAGTGCATCAAACAAACAAAAATATCATCTCTCACAAGAGGAAATGAAGTTCAGTGGTGCTCTGGTAACCACTGAGTTAGATACACACTAGTGACCGGCCCAAACTCGTCAAGGGTTTCTTTTACTTTAGTGGTAAAGATTTGATTGCAAAAGCAGAGTTTTTACCCCTATTGGACATTTTTGGTTTCTACTTTGTCCCTGAAACCCATAACAAATAGGAACATCTTTTTGTATTCAACAACACGATTGGTAATGTACCATATTCAATCATTCTTTTAAATTGGTTAGATTTTGCTACAATGAGTGCTGTAGCTGATTTAAAACTTTAGTATGGTTCAAAGCAGCATTATTCATTGAAAGGTTTTACAAAAGTTATTACCTACTATCTGGCTTATTTTATTGGTTCCTCCTATATTGACAGGAGTGTTCTTCTGTGCGTCACATAAACAGTTCATACCGCTGCAAGTTTGTCCGTTTGGATCCAAGTTGTGATATGTCTGAAGGATTTATTCATTACATACAGTTCATTTACTGTTCATTTCCAAGTAAACTTCTTCCTCTTGGCTATTGTTTACTGGTGAGTACTTATACTTTTACAGTACTAAAGATTATAATAATTACCGGTAAATATAATACTGTCAGGGGATTAGCTAGCTCTCAGGAAACGCTGATTAGATAATTAATTTTAAAAGACAAAAAAAATACTTGCGAATATTGCAATTTTTGTAACTTCTTTTTACTAGTTTATGTGGCTGGTTTTTCTATTCATCACTCTTGGATTGACAGCAGATGACTAGTAAGTTGGAAAACTACTATGTCTAGTTCCACTTATGTTAACCATTTCATTCCCAGCAGTGACCAGAATATAATTTCTCCTTACAATATCTGTTCAGTACCAAGCCGACATTCAAGTGATGAGAATAAAGAAAAATATCAATTAAGAGATGACCATTTGATCCAAAAATAAATTCTCAAAACTTAAATTAAGTAATCTGACAGAGAGTAAGGAGAATTGCTAAGGTGATACTGAGCATGAAAGTGTTACTGTATCCTGAATAGCAGTTAAACAACAGTGGACTTGCATGAACATGGTTGTGGGTTGGACATGGTGGTTGGGTTTCTGGCCTTAGTCACTCTCTGTGAAGAAAGGTTGACCATAACTTCTATACATAAACAACAACTTAATTATCACATCCATTGAAGTGATTTTACTATCCTCAAAGATTTTTTAGAGATTGAAATACTTTCAAATTTTATTATCAAATTGAATATCAATGATTTTCACATTCATACCTTTGTATATCCTATATGTTAAGTAAGAAAAATAATGTGTTTACTCAGTCAGGGCTCAACACTAACTTTTCAACTTAGTCTAGCCAACTTAGATGTTACAACAATTTCAGTTTGTTTTCTAGCCAAACTGACCAGTGGAAATCGAAAACCACCAGCCAAAACTGAATTTCTACTAGTCTGTGGCTAGTTGGCTACCACTGGTGTCAAGCACTGTTAGGAGATGTAACTTTGAGAATTTCATTGTTATCTAAGATATACTGTTTCCCTTGTAGCTTCTGTCCATCTCTAACAGTGATTTGTGAAACCTTAGGTATCAGTCAGAACATTGCTGTATCCTTTACTCATGCAATCTCCATTGTTACCTCTTTCAAACTAAATCAAGCTTTAGCATCTAAACCAGCACTTTCAAGTACAGTATTAGTCAGAGTTAGTATCAATTTACTAGTTGGAATTCTACCTTGTAGTTAAGATTTGGAAAACTGGTAGATAGCCTGACAGTTGCTTTGGGCCTCTCTCTCGTCAGTTCTCAGGTGATAGAAATCTTGAAATCATTATCTAAAGTGAAGTAGTTGTGGGGTTTTGTACTTTTTTTTTGGTGTACACCAGTAAGTAGGCTCTTGTGAACTGTCCTCTAAACACTTCAAGGTCTGATACCTAAGGGAGGTTAGACCAACCAGGATTTGGTTTCCTTAATAAAGTTTTAAACTATAGGGAGTTACATTCCTTGCCTTTGGCAATGGTGCACCTGACATCTTTAGTGCTCTGGCAGCTTTTTCTCAGAGTAAAAATCAAACTGGAGTACAGCTTGGAATGCAAGCCCTCTTTGGTAAGCTCTGCAAAATCTTTAGACTATTTGTGTAAATCCAATGTGGGATGACCCTTAATTTGAAGGCCTTGATTGGAAGTTAATTAATATGCATTTAATTGCATGCTGTTTATATCATGAAACATCTGAAAGTATGTGTGGAAGTTTAAATGGATCTCAGGTCAAAGTGATTCTTATCTGACTAATCGACAGTTTTATACCTTTGTCCTGGCTGTAATACCAATGTCTTTACACATCAAGGAAAAAGCAAATCAAACCAGTTTGAAATCATGCTAAATCTTAATTAATTTTAAACTGCAACATATGCATTGTGTGCCTTGGGTTGCTTTGCTCATGACCAAAGGTCATGTTACTGACTCTACAGGCTCTCATGTCAAAAGTGATGAAATAGTGCATGTTAGTAATACAGACAGAGGTTTAATAAAATGATGTCTAATACAATTAAATTGATATGGACTGTCCTGAAAAATGAAAGAAAAAACTGTTAGTAGTTCCATAAAGGTGAATTAGCAGATAAAATTAAATATTAGAAAAATACGAGTGTCAAGTCATCAGTAGGGTTAAAAATATTGTCTTTCAACTAGAAGATCACAGTTTTCCTTCAAAGTTCAATCAATTGGGAGTAAATTAGATCTGAAATGAGACATTGAATTGCATGTTTTTAACTTTTGATTTTAATTTGTTTTGCTCAGGTGCTGGTATTTTTGTAACTACAGTGGTTGTTGGGGTAATATCATTTATCTCAACGGAAATCAAACTGACAAGCCGTCCTTTCATCAGGGATGTATTGTTCTACTTGGGAGCCATGTCATGGACTTTTATTACCTTATACAAGGAAAATATTACTATGGAAGAGGCAATAGGTAAGATATTAACTTAAAGACACAGTGAAAGCTTGAAGACAAGTATTATGACTGAACATTATGATCATGCATTTCTACTGCTTATTATATTGTACTCTGAAAAAGTTGCTAAAAACAATTAAATCTAGTATATTAAAGGTGAACCTTTAAAGTTAAGAATTTCCTCTGAATTTTCAACCACCTAGATGGAAAATATTAAACGTTTTCTCTCTACTCAAAAAGGAGGATTTTTTATCTTTGTTGTACCTAGTGTTGTAGTTGATGTTGTTTCCATGTACTCTTTGTGGCCAGCATGGTTAGTTAATGGTTGTTTCAACATCTTAAAGAAATTAATGACACAAGGCTGTGCTCTAAGGAAAATTGAATGGAGCCAAGTGCTCTGAAACTGTGAAATCCAGGGTGCCCAGCATATGCTTTGTATGAAAAGACTAAAATTCCTGAGTCGCCCAAGAGCAAAAGTAAGGCACCAGGGGCCACCAGGCGCTGCTATACCACAGCCTTGTGACATAATGGCAATTTAACTCAGTTTATCAGTTTTTCTGCATTAGTTTAAAGAAACATATGATTAATTAAGTTACATTAATTTTAATTTTTGAAACGCAAAGGAGTGATAATGCTTGATTATAAGGAACCATTGAAAATCCATTTGTAATGCATTCACTTTCAATATCTAATTGTGAATTCTCCCCTTTAGCAGCTACACATTTCCTAGTAAAATGGTTACAAGAATTTGGTATTTGATCATAATAAAAATCTCTACTTGATAAGTTTGAGTATTCTAATTCCCTGTTTGCTGGAAAATGTATGGATATTTTAGGGAGAAGTCACTTGTTAATCAGTTCTTGGAGTTAAAGGGTTAAAAGATAATTCTGACTTTACTCAATTATAATCTTTCCCCTGTTAAAAAGGTTTCATAGCATTTTATGTTGTGTACATCGCTGTGGTTATTATTGGACGCTATGTCTATCAGAGGTGTAAAAGGACAGCAGTGCGAGTGGAAATACAACCTGACCCAGAGATAGGTTTGTTTTCAGCATTTCTATTACCCATGAGAGTGCAGTCACATTTAAATAAAACATTACAAGCCAAATTACATTATTTTACTATTGAATGAATACTTCACATTTGATTGTCTACACTTTGTCTTCTTTCCAAACACATTAAAAAAAAAAACCCTGGACATATTGATTTAAATTGTATATTTGTATTTTAATGAACAGAATCCAGTGGACAATTTTTTGAGACGCACAACGTAGCATGGACAAGAAAACAGTTGAATGCTAGTCAACAATCCAGGACAGATTTAAGTATCAGTACAAGAGAATTTGATGTCCACTGCCGAAACAAAAGCACTTCTCTATCTAATAGTATGGTTTCAGGTATTGTAATGGACCACTGCCTTGCAATAAAATATTTAGACAAGTGTCTTTGATAGGCTATTGATTAATTAGTTTTGGGCTTACAGGCAAAGCGGAGGTATTTTCTGACAATTTAGTGGTACACGTAGCATCCAGTTAATCTATTGGCTGCAGGAAATAGAGGTAAAAAGTCATAAGGTTTCTCTGACGGGTCTTTGGCAACTTTTTATAGAATTTCTTACCCAGGAATACAACTTACAGTGGAACAGCATCAAATTTTCTAGATATACATACTGTAGCTTGAGTATATTAATTTCTGAAGCAAGTCTCTAGTTAGGTCACACGATATCTGCTTTGAGGATGTCAAAGAAGACTTTTCTCTATTCAAATATTAAGTACTTTTCCATCTTTGTAGGTGCCCTGATTTCATCGGAAAAAACCCTCATAGCCCCAGCATTTCAAAATGCTCCAGCTCTTGTCAGGCAGCATTCTGCCAATTCAGGTATTTATATCAATTATTTAAGCACAGGGTTTGGTCATCACTTTCATAAATTTTTAACAATCATACACTTACCAACTACATTTCTCTAACTTACCAGATTCTTAAGGTAATAAACCTCCAGTTGCAAATGAAAAGAATTTGAACCATGGCTAACTTATATGAATGTTTTCCTTCAGATGAGGATTTGCCTCTTCTGGGAGGTGAAAGGAAAGTTACTGCTTGGAGAAAATTTATTATTGGACTGGAACCAATTGACTGTGAGGACTGGAGCAGAAGTAACATTTTCAAGAAATTATTTTTGATTTGTAAGGTAAGACATTTTTATCTGTATTAATAAACTGAGATGAAAATTTGACATGATTTTTGCCATGATCTCAAATGAACATTTAACAACCAAGAAACCGACAACCTTCCCTCCAAGATATTGTCATAAGAATTCGTTAGGCAAATACCTATTTATTCAAAGAGCTGTGTTCTCAATGATTGCAGGCTCCAGCTGTATTTTTTTTAAATCTTACCATACCAGTGGTGGATTATGATGAAGAGGATCATAACTGGAATAAATGGCTGAATGTTTTACATTGCATAACAATGCCTGTGTTTGGTGTCCTGGCTACAAAAGGTAGGGATTTCTTGCCCCCAAAGCTTGCTGATTTTGCTCAAAAATTACCTCTGAAGTAAGAACACGAGGATCTTTTTTACATACTTAACATTATGATACTGTTTGTCTCGCGATGTGGTCTCACGACAAGTCACTTATGGACGCGATGTTTCTTCCTTTATTACTTCACATTAATTAGCAGAGCGCTTCAACATCTTTGGGAAATTTCCGTCTCGTCGATCTCTTCCACCCACTCAAACGTGTTCGTGGAAGATGGATCGTTACCTTTGAATATGTTTCACTCACAAGAAACAGACCGCTAGATGAAAAAAAAGCAAAGTGAAAACGAAAGAGCAAAGAAATCCTGCCGTGCTAAACTCTCTCACGGGAGAAATTTTTAAAACAGAAACCCTTGGGGTGACAAAAACTGGAGGTTTATTTCATTGACATTAATACACATACACTGTTGATTTTTTTTTTTTTTTGGTTTTTTTGGTTTTTTTGGTTTTTTTTTTTTTTTCTCAGCCGGTAGTCATTTAATTGGTGGCAAATTTCCTGCCTGGGCCCTGGCTCTCTGTGCTGGACTGCTTCTAGCTTTGGTTGTAGCTATGACGACAAAGAGTGAAAAGAGGCCTCGGGGTCATTCGGTAAGAACTCGAAGCTTTAAGCCCCAGGAGTGATTAACATGTAACTTCTCCCTATAATATCCACACACTATCCAGCAAACAGGTAATGAGAATACTCAAACTTATCAAGTAGATGGTGTCCTCTCGATATAACACCAAATTCTCGTAAGGAAGTGTGTAGCAGCAAGAGGGGATAATCAACTATCAGATCTTGGGAGTCAAAGCGTTAAATGTTACTTAGATACTCTTAGAGACATCTGTAATGTGAACAAACGGGTGTGACGCATATCTAGGTTAGTGCGAATTGAATGTCGAAGAACGTGTTGAAAGCTGTAAAATTCGGGTCTTTAAAATGAAAGTTTGGCAAGATTAGATTTCCAAATTACCTCATACTTCGTTATGCCTATACAATTATTTGATAAAAGAAAGAGAAAGCGAAAAGAGTAGGTTCCCTACGAGGGTAATGCTTTGTTTTAGAATAATACAGGATTATAAGGAAATCGTTTCAAATTTTTCTTTAAACAACGTGTTGGAAGGACTTCCACTCCTGATCACACCCTTATCATAAATCGAATCCAGGAGATTTCAGGCAAAGCGTTAATAAACCAGTTTCAGTTCTCTCAGGTATAAATACAGCAATATAAGATCTAAAATTGATCACTTACTAGTCTTGCTGCGTTCTTGAATCTATCGTCAGTTGTTTGCCTACCTGGCGTTTGTGATTTCCGTGGTCTGGATTTACACCACAGCAAATGAGATTGTAAACCTTCTCAAGGTACAGTGGATGTCTTGTTTTCAGTTAAGCTTGCGAATTCTTTCTTCAGAAAAACCGTACACTGATACAAATAGTACTTACTCTTAGGCGCAATTTTAGGCGCCCTATTTAACGCTCGGACGTAAATCTTATGGAAAAATTTCTTTTCTTTGGACTTGTGACTTTCGTTTAATTTTTCCCTTCTTTTATCTGTAGACTTTCGGTATCGTGTTTGGTTTAAGTGATGCACTTCTTGGCCTTACTTTTCTTGCATGGGGAAACAGTTTAGGTGGTAAGTTTGGACTGACTTTTACCTTGTTCTTATCAGTTCATGTCTGCAGAAATCAGTTCAGGAAATCTTTTTTCTGCATACATGCATAAATAAATAGTTTTACATACCTACAGTGTTGTATATTAAGCTCGAAGTTTAGTCTATCAGAAATGTTCTTGTGTCTTTGACATATATGTAGTTTCAATGCGAAGGAGTACGGCAATTCTCGAATCACTGCTCACCAGAGAATTTAAGAGAACGTCTCTTCTGAAAAAACAAACAAACAAACAAACAAAAGAGACAAGAAAAACAAGAATAAAGAGACGTAACCTTTTTCTATAGATCAAAAGGTCCGCACCAAAAAGATCTGTTCATCAAGTACTAAATCGTAACCCTTGCTTTTTATCTTGTATTGTAGTATTTCTACTTTATCTTTGTAGACCTTATATCAAACACGGCCATGGCAAGGCAGGGGTTTGGTCGTATGGCTGTATCAGCCTGCTTTGGGGGTCCTTTGTTAAGTATCCTTTCTGTAAGGAGTGTGAATCATTGTCAGTGAGGTACTCTAAGCGTGCAAACGCTTTGCAAGCGAGGGAAACTTTGTCAATATCAGATTTTAATGAGTTCTTCACCCATTTAAGATTTATGATTCTGCGAAGTTACTACTACAGAAGCACTAGTAGCGTTGGGGGTAAAAAGCGATCCTTATTTATTTTCTGACTGGCTTATACGTGAATGAAACCTCAACAACTTGTCACTTTTACGACACGCGCAGCGGTGGATTTGAAAGAGTTACTTTTTGTGATTCGCCAACAGCGTTTGCAGTTATGGTATCCTACTGGCCTTATTGGGATTCATGCCTCGGAAAAGCTTGTTCTTTTTTTACGGATTCAGTACGTTTTCGCTCACATTAGTAAAATAGTGTAGACTCATCAGGGAAAATATGAAGCAGCACTGTATTGCCTTTGAATAGAAAAGTTTCCTTATCATTTGTTTAGATATGTTACTAGGTATTGGTATATCATGTACTTATGTCACAGTGTCACATGGACATGCAATACTTGTAAGTATCTACTTATACTCTGATAACTTTCACGTGTCAGCCAGCAGTTGCGACATTCTGCATCATCGGCGTAAGACTGCTCTCGCACAAACTATTTCAGTTGCAAACCTCACCTTTTTTTCCCCTTACCTCCCCACCCTCCTGTCAAAGTTACTTCGCTCTCAACGTTATGCGGCACTCTTGCACCTTAGGATTGAGGGAGGGGATAGTGGAATTAAAGCTCTATTAAATATCTACTCCTCCCCCTTGGCCTGAATCCCTGTATCCTAACAGGTTTTCTTCTTTGTCTAGTTACGTCACAAATATAACCAGTACGTGATCTCAGCTGCATTTCTAGCTGCCAGTCTCGGCTCTTCGGCCATCTGCATTCCATTAATGGGGTTCAGAGTGCCCCGGATATATGGCGTGTATCTTCTAACACTGTATCTGGCCTACTTAGTGGTATCCATAACAACAGCTATTGAACATAAATGACGGTAGATTGTCATATTTCTTATAGTGACGATTAAGGTGATTATTTTAGCCACATTGCTAAATATATTTTTATGTTCGTAATAAGGACTCGATAAAGTTTTATTAATGAATTTCGTCTGACAGGGAAGTATTTTTTTTTTATCTAGGATTTACAATTATGTTTTTTGTTGAAAGGGGAAATGAGATAAAACCGCAAGGGTTTGACTTGAACTTCTAAACTAGACCATTTAAGTTGACGTTCAGGGTCTTCAGGCATTGCAGTAAACTATTTATGAGAAATCTATCCCATGTGTGTAGAAGATTAACCATTTTGCATCAAGTGTTTTACGTTTCAAGATCCAGAATTGTAAAATAAATTCGATAATTATTCTGGCCGTTATGACGTTTTAGAACTTTTTGTACCCAAATTTAATGTAAATACTGTTATTTGAAATGGTAGGTGCGAAATTGTATCTGTAAATCATCAGTTAATCTAAAAGGAAAACCAGAAAAATTCTTTTATACAATTTTGACACAATTGCATAATTTAGTACAGATTTAGTTTTAGTCTTAGAACTGAGTTCTAAGAATGTAGTGAATGTACGATTTTTTTTACAAGTAATAGTTCTAAAGATGTCGACATGATTAGCTTAAAGCTAGAAACTGAATATGTGTCCGAGAATTCAAAGGTCTCCAAATAAAAACATTTTGTTTAACAGTTTTACTTCCTTAGCATATTTTTTATATAATATATGATTCAGTGATAAAATATGAAAAACTTGGAGTGGACGCATCGAAGGTGAAAGACATTAGTAAAAAGATGTTAATCAACAAATTATTGACAAAATGGATTTCTGATTTTGGACAATAGTGGTTGATTTCCGATTTTGGACACTGGTGGCCAATTTTGGATTTTAAACGCTTGAGGCCGATTTGCGATTTTGAACACTGGTAGCTAATTTGCGATTTTGGACACTAGTGGCCGACTTGCGATTTTGGGCATAAGCGGCGGATTTGCGATTTGAGACACTAGTGGCCGATATTGAAGTATGGACACAAGTGGCTATTTTGCGATTTTGGACACTAGTTAAACAATAGTGTTTCTGTCGAGGAACTATCGGCTGATAGTTGCCCCGCGGGAATTTTATGTTCTTAAAACAAATATTTTCCCGAGAAGCGAAGCTTCAAGGGCAAATATGCTAGTTTTAAGAACATCAAATTTCCAAGGGGCAACTATCAGACCGAAAGTTCCGAGACATAAACACTCTATTGTTTTTATTGTTCACCACTAAATTTTCTTCCGCGCCTACAGCTTGTCACAAATATCAATAATTCGCAACCGTACATTGGCTAAATAATACGTTATACCTGTCAGAATTGAAAAGTCACTGTTTTTCCGATCTGCCTAACTTCGCGGCCGTCAAACTATTCAAAATTTTTCACGGATGAGTACTATCAATCCAGGTATTTTCCGCGGACGGGCACTATCCATCCGGCAATTTTCCGCGGGCGGGTACTATGGGCTGATAGTGTCTCTCCACGGATGAACCCTATCGCGTCACGTGATCGATTTAAATCAATAAGAACCGGAGACAATTTAGTGATGAACTATAATGGCCGATACTGATGTTTGGACACTGTTGGCCGAAGTTTGGACACAAGTGGCCGGTTTTGAATTTTGGTTACTTGTGGCCGTTTGTGGATTTTGGACACTCAATAGTGGCCGATTTGCAAATGTTGGTCACTAGTGGCCGATTTCGGATTTAGGACACCAGATGTCCATTTTGGATTTAGGACACTAGTGGCCGATTTGCGATTTAGGACAGTAATGGTCGATTTTGGATTTTGGACACACGTGCTTACATCACTCGTCGGCTTGAAACATACTGGTTCGAGGCACAGCGCCAATAAGAGCGAGCTCGCAGGCTTGCAGTAGTTTGATAGCGCAGCAGAGCAGTGCTCACATGATAAGGCGAGGAAAGATCGAGGACCATAATAACTGTTTTATCTCGCATCAATCTGCCGGTAATTACTGAAACCCTAGAATTAGCTTATCTTTGCTATTCAAAATATCCGGATTTTCTCTTTTTGTCAAAAAACTGAGAGGTGAATGCTTTCCTTTACTTCCGTCCTGTTATTCATTTTATCATTCATTGATTATTTTCTTTCTTACCTCTTCGATCTTAACTGTTATCACCTCCAAACGAATGATATGGTCGTCAAAGGAAACCTTTCTACCGACCCCTGAAACTACAGTCAAACCTGTCATCAACAGACACCGGACGAAAAATATTAATTGAAAACATCTAGCGGAGGGTGGTAGCTCAATTCAAGAGCTGGTGTGACAGATGGCAATATAGAGTAAGAAGATAGATTAAGAAACTGAGAAAATCAGGGGTTTGATTGTGGTCGTTAAATGAATTGAGATATATTCTTATCTAATCACTGAGTTTAAATCCACCTTCATTCTTCATCTAATTATGACAATTTATCCGCTCAACGCTTTCGAATTTCATTTATCGTAAGAGTATGCGTTTCACCAATCCACACGTTCACAACAAGTTATACTTTTTGTCTTAACTCGCCCACAATGGAGTTCTCTCAGCTCAGAAGCAGAAAATTAAATCGCAAAATCAACTGACTGAGAAGAAGTCGAATCCTCGTAGAACGCTCAGGTTTTTTTTTTCCTTTGTTCAACGCTGAAAAAGTGCATTACGATATTACAGATATATCGCGAGAAAGCGGAGAAAGGAGTTTGAAAAGCAACCCTGATGATACCGACTTGCCTTACAGAGTTTCAGTTTTCCTCGGGGCTAAGCAGCGCGTCAGAAGAGAACAGTCCATTTGTATTACCACCGTGCGTGGCTGCCGGGCATACAGCCAAGGCGAAAGGAGACATTGGAATCACTAAAAATTCAATCTGGGAAATTATCGTCCAAAAAAATGGGCCATTTCCTGCGGACATTCCCGTATTAGATAGACGGAAATCTGCTGAAAGTGAAACAAGATTGACGAGCGAAGCCGCAAATTTCGTAAGACACTTTTCGGCGCGCACGACGGAAGTGCCGACGGAAAGAGCGCATTGACGTCTGCCCAGTAAACAACAACACATCTGCTATTATGAGGGTTTGCACAAACCGTAGGTCACTTTCAAATAAACTACACACTTTAAGAAACTATACCTCACCAACTCAGATGATCTTAAAGGCGATTTATAGCGAAAACGAATGACGCTTAACGGTGGTAAATAGTTTTTAATTATCTGTATATAATGTTTTGGTTTACCTTTTCATTTCTTTATGTCGGGGAATCTTTTATATAGGGTTGACCTCTAGATATCCCCTTTTGAGAGATATTTTTGTAATTTTTGATTTTCTTCTCTTCAGTAAAATGTCCTCTTGTTATCATCAAAATTGAGCGAAACATACCACAATACTGAATTTCTTATCGATCCTTGACCTTAATCTTTTATTCAAGATGATTTATTATATTTCATATTTATTCTATCCGCCTCTTAAAACGTTTTAAACGCTTAAAAAACAAGTTTTTAGCGAACGCATAAAGCCTTAAATCTAGTGAGTTCAAAGATTTTATATGACTTAAAATAGAGCTGTTGATTTTGGGTCTCATAGCTCCGGCGGTTGTCTTGCTCGGGTTGAACTGTGTAAAGGGATCGTGGAATTTTAATCCAAATGTTTTCTCGAACAAGTATTGACTTTCCTCTTGATGCTCTGTCAAGCCAAAGAATGCCATTTCCCGCAAATTACGCGTAGCACTTTCTAACATATCGTTTCCTCGTTTTTCTGTTGAAATTCCTGTTGTGTTGTAACAATTCACCAGGCGTAAGTCTGCCAGCATTCGTGTTTGACGATTGAAAGCAAGATTCCACGGGCAGCCGATAAATTCTTTGAACGTAATATCGCTCAGATTTTCCCTTTCGAAACACGGGGGAAGTTCTTCTTTGGTAGGGGATCGCCCATTACATCGAAGGGTTGCGCTTCTCCACATTTCACCTTTTTTCACAACGAAGTAAAATTCACTTAAGAATCTCGAAACCGGTTCCCTTAACATCGTTATGTACACGAACTTCCTTAGCTTATTGTGGCCTTCACGTTTGTTCATATATTTTTTAACACACTCTTTGTGCTCGGTCCAATCAGCGTGGAGTCCACACACCCAGCCTAAATGGAATCGAGAGAATAGCCAAATACTAGAAGAACCTGGTCGAAAACAATGGCATACTTGAGACCATGTTTTTCTTGGCAAATGGCTTGATCTCTTCTTTGAACAAGCACATGGCCTTTCTATATTCAAGTTTTTGATGAGGTGATTTCCAAAAGTGGTTCCTCCAGTTTTTTGAATATGCAAGAAAACCATAACATCATTTCCTCGCATGTCAAATTTGTGTTCGCGCCATCCAGTTCTGCCCAGTTTAGTTGTATTTAAAACGGCGACATTGCTGCGACGAATACGAACGACGGTGCTTCGTAGCGTGACCCCCTTGAATATCAAAAACAGTAACGTCGAAGTCGAAACTAGAAGAACCGCCATGAAAATGCATTTCAAATTACAACGAAAGCAGCTGGGATTCATCGTTTAGAAACAAAGCTGGATTTCAGCTCACAATATCGTGTATTCTCCACAATCTCGATTCTCTAGGACCCCAGTGCAGGCCCGTCGACAATTAGCTACTAGCGACTGCAGTTTGTCCGTGATGAAAAGTCGAAATATCAGATACCTATTGGAATGATTTTTCCCATTCTTGAAGTCACGCCAAAGTTGAAAGCCGACATTCGAGACACTTGAACGTTCCCGCACGATGCAAATGATGATAACCAACAACAACGACGTTCATTGTTTTGCATATGTCGGAATGCCCTCCGGCGCACTACACCCCGTACTGTCAAAACAAGACAAAACAGAACAAAATAAGATTTTTTAGTTTGCAGATGCTCAGTTACGTCTGGCTAAAGCTCAATCTCTCCAAAAACACCTGTTACTAAGAGCACTGGGAACTCATTTTTAGAACTTTGGTCAAGACTTGTCAAATACCGTCGTTTTAATTAGAAAGGAAAAGGGAATTACCGGCCCTGGGACAGATGAATACTGTCATGTAATTCAATTTACAAACCCATTAACGCAGCCACAAAGTCGAGGATTGAAAAACAAATGTCTTTGCACGATATATAGACAAATCAGTTGCTGGACTCCGAAGTTTAGTAAGAATTTTTTTATCTGAATACGTTAAATTTGTTTAGCTTCCTTATTTGTGCTTTTTCTCAAAGTCTTTAACCTGAATTTAAGAGGATAATCCACATTTAGTAAAGATACCAGCTTACAAAACCTTCCCCATCTTTTTGAGGCGCTTGCATGGAAGCCTTCCATCAAATTTTTACGTGTTTATTGAGCAAGTTGTTTGGGACGACACTCCCACTGGTTGGTAACAGTTTCAATAGAGAACGTCGCCGGATTTATCGGTGTCTGTAAACAGTTGGGAAACCGAAAATAAAATATTTTTTGTATAAACTTAGCATGATACATACATAAATACGTATCTTTACTTGAAAGTAAGTTTAAAAAAATTGGCAACTTTACAGGTGATGTGGACCTACTATATTATCTACGTAAAATAAGATAAGTAAATCTCGAGTAAAGTATTAGGTAAGAAACAGAATGAATATGAAAATAAATGTGTCATAATATATCAGAAATAGTAGAGATTTGAATTCTTATTATAAACAACGGAGCCGCCTCCCTCTCCAAAATTTATATTTACAACATCATTTTTTGCCCTTTTAAGCCTATTTTTAAAAGCAATTGGATTAGAAAAGTGTCTTAAATTATCTGTTAAGGAATTCCAGACAATTGCTGCCCTGTGTGCAAAAGAACTACGGCCAAGTTTAGTACTGATTAGATCGACCAATTAAAATATTTAGCGATTTTCTAAGATTAAAACTATTAGAGCACTTAACAACCAAGGAATTTAGTTCATTTAAGCCCAAGCCAGAAAATGCCATGCGAGTAATAGTTAGGATACGAAACTTATAGAAATACTCAAGAGGCATCCACCAAACTCTTGCCAATATATCATCATCCTTCATATATTTTGGTAACTTATGTATCAGTCTAGCAACTCTAATATGTATCATTTCTAGTTCTCTAAGCTTAGTGCCAGACCCCCATATCACAATTCCATATAAGACATTTGGGATTACTCTCTTTAAGTAAATAGTATGTACGCAGACGATACTACAATTTATTTTATAGGGAATTCTGTTGACGATATTATCATAATTTTACAAGAGGTGTTAGACCAGGTTGATTCCTGGAGTCTTAAGAACAGACTGGTTGCCCATGAAGATAAATCCTAAGCAATGATTTTGAGCACTAAGCCCTTCATAGGTCCTTTGAAACCTCTGAAGTGGGGCGTGGACATCATTCGGTATGTATCCTCCTGTGTGCCTCGGAGTTACAATCGATGGCAAATTATCTTGGTCTCAGCATATCAAATCAACTTGTTCTTCATTTCACATGAAAGTTAAAATGCTGAGACGTCTAAGTTTTCTACCCAAATCTATTTTAGAAATACAATTCCCACTGGTCACGTGATCCGGTGGGTCATTAACATAAGTAGCAATCAGTCTAGGGCCTAGCAAAGACCCTTGAGGAACTTCAAGTCTAACAGGTTTTAGATCTGATCTAACATTATTAACTTGAGTCCTCTGCATATGGTTGGTGAGATAATCATTGATCCAGCTCCACATATCACCCAATACACCGACTGCTCTAAGTTTTTCTGCAAGAATTATGTGGTCCACTCAATCAAAAGCTTTGCAAAAAGCAATGAATAAGACTCCAACCATATGACCAGTATCCAAAGCTCTCCTCCAGGACTCAGATGGAGAAGGCTTTCAGTGGAGTATCCTTTCCTAAAACCTTATGTCTATCTAACAATTATTCCACGAGCGCGCGTTGGATATGAGATGATAGATAGCCAACTAGGCGCTACGCGCCTCGTTGGCTATAATCATCTCATATCCAACAAGCGCGAGTAGAATAATTGTTTTTATTAAAAGCGTTAAATTAAATTATTAAATTTCGTTAAGTTTATAGCTCTCTTTTAATTTAAAGCTGACACGCACGCTTACCTTATTTGTAGATTATGGTATATTGGCTGATATGCCATAATGGCTGAGCCAATAAAAAGTCTTGAATTGCATTATCCAATGATCTAGTTTTTAATAATAGTTATTATTAAAAACTAGATCATTGGATAATGCAATTCAAGACTTTTTATTGGCTTAGCCATTATGGTATATCAGCTAATATACCATAATCTACAAATATGGCAAGCGTAGGTGTCAGCTTAAAATTAAAAGGGAGCTAAAAATTTAATAAAATTTAATAATTTAATTTAACGTTTTTAATAAAACAATTATTCCACTCGTGCTTGTTGGATATGAGATGATTATAGCCAACGAGGCGCGTAGCGCCGAGTTGGCTATCTATCATCTCATATCCAACGCGCGCTTGTGGAATAATTGTTAAATATACCATTAGAAATAATATGATCATCTAAAGACTGGCATACTACCCTCCCAAGTAGTTTCCCTGGAGCACTAAGCAAAGATATTGGTCGAAAGTTGTTAGGGTCCAGTCTATTCCCTTTTTTTAAAGATAGGTATAACTTGTTTTGAACAGTTCTAGTTTCGTTGCGTAACTTTGAATAATGCGCGTGATTATCGGAATTTACGTGATTACTTTTTATGTTTCTCTGTGGTTTTAAATATTTAAAGTGCTACTGAAACGTAATTTTCATATCCGAGATTTTTGTAATATAATAGAGTTTGAGCGTTATTTGCAAACGCTGTGTACTTTTTTTGGGCCAACGCATAGCAGAAAGTACATTTTTAATCATTCGAAGTTGACCGGCTGAGATCAAAATTCGCGGCCATCTTGGCGCGGCCAAAACAGCCCTATGACGTCACTGGTTGTGTACTTCTGTGAAAGAAGGGTAAAAGCATGGAGTGTGGCTTGCATGTTGGGAGGCCGAAAAAGAGGATTTCGGGCAAAATGCCATCCTCGTCTTATTCATCGACGGCCATATCGACACCTTGACTATCTGCGAGAGGTTCGCCTGGATAGGGAGCAAAATTCCCGACTCATATCGAGAACAATCTCTACCAGTCTATTTAGTTAATCGGCAACTGACGAGATCCACAATATTAGGATCGAAACCGCGGTCTTGCCTGACCATCTACAGAAAATGTCGAAAGACATTACAACGGCAGGTGAGCTACTAAACGCCCCGGGCCAAAGCAATGCCATTCAGAGAATGAAGAAAACATGGAAGCCTCATACGACACCGCCACTGAAGATGATCTACTCGGCAAGTCTGAGGATAACGAACAAATCCCTCTTCACCAAATGCCTAGCAGAACATGCCCAGAATCCCTACAATATGGGGCGAGGGCCAAAATAAGAGCAGACGAGGATTTCAAAAATGAGATAAAGCGGAGCAAGAAACAGTAAAGGCGATTATGTGCTTCTATGAACGTGAAATCGGTCGTTTTGATACCGAAATAAAGAAAAGAAAACGAGCCAAAACGGCTGGAACACTGAACACTAAGAACTGTTGTACGATCGAATCAGCGCGC
Organism: Stylophora pistillata; assembly: GCF_964205215.1. Taxonomy (NCBI): domain Eukaryota; kingdom Metazoa; phylum Cnidaria; class Anthozoa; order Scleractinia; family Pocilloporidae; genus Stylophora; species Stylophora pistillata. Next base: position 31,105,866 of record NC_142527.1, on the reverse strand, counting down.
GTGGCGCAAGCTGAAAGCAATCAAGACAACTTAATGATCGAGACAGTCAAAAAAAAATAGCTGTACATCTACAAAGGCGAACGATTCGAAAAAGACGCAATCCCTGATGTGAGTACTCAGTGCCACACATAAAGCAAATTCTCATGAAAAACTGGCATTTAATAGAAACACAACCACTACTGAGCGAACTATACAAAAATCCGCCGCTCGTATCTTACAAAAGAGGGCGGTCGCTCAAAGACATACTCGTGAGGGCTAAACTTGGAATAGTGTTACGTGCACGAATGACCAAGAAATGTCCGCTAACAAAGCATATATGAAAATAAACTCCCAAGTACGATATGGCACGCGACAAAAATGTAACAACAAGCAGTTACCCATTTCAACTATTATTTAATTAGTTTTACATTGTTTAATTTACTTAGGTTAAAGATTAAGTTAAGCAGTTCATAAAGCAGGCTTACAATCCTTCATGCCGTGTAAGTGTTCGTCGTCTTGATCAACTTCCAATTCTAACATCCGCCGACTGAAGACCACGGCGCTTGGCTCTCTCGATTTATCGCGTTCTTTCCTTGTACTCAAATTCTTCCGGAGGACTCCATAGTAAACTCTGTATTCTCTATCTTCTTCCTCTCTCGACTATCGTCTTTTTCATCTCTTTCTTCTCTCCGGATATCGCAAGGTCAAAAGGTCATAGCCTCGTCATATCATAGCTTCCACAAGTTCAGTCAGCAAGCCACGAGGGTAAGCCCTCGGGCAAATCTTTTATGTACTTCTCACAAGCCAGCTTTTATACCTTTACTTTAGTTATCTAGAATGTTCTATTACTATTTATAGCGTATTACAAGTTGTACTATTTTTGGAAACTGCTGAGTCACATGAAAGAAGTTTCTGGAATATTACAGATTATAGATAGTTCTAGAAAAGTCTGGAATTGCGTGACAGATTCAGTAAAAATAATTCGATCCTCGTAACAATAGGCTACTTCAAACACACGCTTGGGAGTCGTTTGGAAGTCTTTCCATTCAAATCTAACCGTCCCATTTTATTCGCCAGCATTTACAGACCTCCTTCAACTAATTTATCAGAGGATGAGGCCATCGAGAATATGTTGGAATCAGTTTATCTATTAAATTTAGAAACCATCATTACTGGCGATATCAACATTAATTTTATTTCTCCGGCGTACAAGAAACATCCCTTGGGACGTGCCTTTTCTAACATGAATTTCAAACAGCTCATTACTGAAGTTACTCGACCATCAAGCGGAACCTGTCTTGACTTTGTATTGTCAAATTTTCCTGAAAGAATTAAGTCTATTGTCGTCAAAAACAATGGGCTGTCAGATCATTTGCCTGTATTTGGAGTTCGTTTATATGAGGATAACGCCAAGCGTCAAAATAAATCTCTAACGATTCAATATCGTAATACGAAGCATTTTGACAAATCCGCCTTCGTTTCCGACCTCCAAGAAGTTCCTTGGAATACTGCATTTGTTTTTGACGATTTAACTGATATCTTAAATGCATGGATGGGTCTGTTCAATAACATCTTGGATGCCCACTGTCCGTGGCGAGCAAAAAAAGTAGCCAAACAAAATCAAGCTCCATGGATGACTGTGAATATTTTACAAGCGCTTCGCAGAAGGGATTCTTTACTACGTAAAGCAAGGCAAAGTCGTTGTGTCACGGATTGGAACTGCTTCAAAATTGCGAGGAATAAAGTTGTAAACATGATTCGCAGTGCGAAATATAAATACTATAACACCTGTTTCAACAACAACAAGGGAAACTCTAAAAAGATTTGGAAAACCATAAAATCGCTAATGGGCGATGTATCAAAATCAGTTGAGACGCCAAATGTTGTTTTGGCTGAAAAGTTTAATGATCATTTCACTTCAATTGCTGATTCACTGAGGAATCTACTACCTAATGTACCTTATTGCAATTCAAAGGTTGAAAACTTTGTTTGTTCAAGAAAGGATCCGGATGTTCTTTTCAATATTCCTCCTGTTACTAAAGATTTTGTGCTGGGTGCTCTGTTAGGACTCAAAACTAACAAAGCTATGGGTATTGACAAGATAAGTGCAAGATATCTGAAAATAGCAGGACCAGCTATTGCTTATTCAATTACTCAAATCTTGAATATTTCAATTAATTCTGGTGTATTCCCTGATTGTTGGAAGATAGCGAAAGTCATTCCGTTGTTTAAATCTGGGGACCGTGAGGATCCGGACAATTATCGACCCATTTCGATATTACCAGTTTTGTCAAAGATTCTGGAACGTCATATACACGATCATCTCTATAATTACTTATGTGAAAACAATCTATTGTACCCTTTACAGTCAGGTTTTCGGAAACACCATGGAACAGACACTGCTCTTATACGAGTCATAGACAATTTGTTATTTAATCTAGACAATGATCAAGTCAGCGGTCTTCTTTTAGTTGATTACAGGAAAGCTTTTGATATGGTTGACCGTGAAATTCTTTTGCAAAAGCTTAATGCCTATGGTTTAACTCCAGTTGCACGTAAATGGTTTAGTTCATACTTGACTGATAGACATCAATTTATTGCTCTTGATAATGTGACATCTGACTCTGCTCTTGTGAGGCATGGTGTTCCACAGGGTAGTATCCTTGGCCCTTTACTTTTTGTCATTTATATCAATGATTTGCCTCTACATGTTAATGGTGCTGACCTGGATCTCTATGCTGATGACACCACACTGACATTATCGGCAGATATCTCAGCGTTTGATTCTCTACAAGATTCACTAGCTGCTTCTTTGAAGGAAATTGAATGCTGGACGCACACCAATAAACTTCCTCTCAATGAAAAAAAGACTAAAACACTACTGGTCACAGGCAAACGCCTTGGGAAGAAACTTCCAGATGGTTATAATTTATCTCTTAAAACTATGAATGGTGTATCATTGGAACAAGTACCCTCAGCTAAACTTCTTGGTATAGACATTGACCACGATTTATCAATGAACACTTATGTTGACAGACTGTGCAAAAAAATTTCACAAAGAATTGGAATTTTGAATAAGATCAAACTTTGTTTACCATTTAACCAAAGACTTTTATTTTATAATAGTTTGATTAAGCCATTATTTGATTATGCCAATGTTGCATGGCAGTCACTTTGCTCTAATGAATCTCTTTTAAGAATACTTAGGCTACAAAAGAGAGCTGCTAGGGTTTTATTAGATGCTGAACCACGTAGTTCATCAGTTATGCTGTTCAATCGTTTAAAGTGGATACCATTTTATAACTCTACTAAGATAGCTAAATGTTCAATACTATTTAAAAGGATTAATTATTGTGTACCTAATTATCTTAATGATAGCTTAAGATTATTAAGTTCAGTACATTCACGCAACACTAGATTTTGTAAATACAACTTTTTATTACCTAAGTTTAAAAGGGCTAGAGAAGGAGGGAAAACTTTTCTAGTTTCTGCCATAAAATTATGGAATCAGTTAAAGCCTGAATTAAAAAAGTCTAATACACTTAAGGCCTTTAAAGACAACGTATTTAAATATTATTATGATGACAAATCATGCTTAGCTCATTTTAATCGGTAAATTTTATTGATAGTAGTTTTATATATTCTTACTTGTTTATATTATCTTGTATTATATATTTTATCAATTAAATATTATTTGTAATTAGCTAAATTTCTATTTATATTTGTATCTTTTTTTTTTTTTTTTTTTTTTTTTTTTTTTCAATATATTAATGATTCTATTGTATTTGCATTTATATATTTATTGTAATTAAGAGGACCACAAGTTTATTAGTGTTTGTGCACTATCACGTGCTATCCTCAATAAATAAAGTCTTATATATTATATGTGTAGGCCTGTCAACCCCATTTTACGCCACAATCTTCCTCTTCGCTACTGGAGACAACTTCGCTTCGTTCAGAAGAAGATTCACTTGACAAAACTTCAATATCTGCCATCTCCTTCGCCCACGAGTAGAAACAAACAATGAGTGAAATAAACCACGCTATCGGAGTGAACACAACCAGTGACGTCATCAATCCATTTCGCTGGGTACCAGGGCCCGGATATGGTTTTGTGTAAAATTTTTATTTGAACGGTTGAAAAAGATATCTTTCGCTTCTTTATGGCCAAAGCAAATTATCTCACGATGATCAGCATATTCAAAACTACAGGTTAGAGCAAATATTTCAGATACGAAAGTTTCGTTTCAGTAGCACTTTAAGCGATTGTGGTTTCCTAGATATGACAGCTCATGAATACTTCGTTTTCCTTTATTTGACAGTTCATGAATAATTCGTTTTTCTTTATTTGACAGTTCATGAATACAGTTGGACCCCGATAATTCGAACTCGGATAATTCGAAGTCCCCGCTAATTCGAAGTAAAATTCATTTCCCTTGGTTTTGCCCCACTTTTCTCAGTCATTTTACCTCGGATAATTCGAAGTCCCCGCTAATTCGAAGTAATTTCTGTTCCCTTAGGTCGGATTTTACCCAAATAATTCGAAGTTGAGTTACCAGCTGAATGAAAAAGAACAGACGCTGTCGGAAATTAGAATATATATTTATGTAATTACAGTTTCGAACATTTCACAGCTCGTTAATCCCTTTAGAATTGTGTAACACAGTTCTCTGTGAATTAATCCCTTTACTGTATGTGCGGTGCTTTATAAAAGTTGGAAACATGTCGATGTGATGAAAATCCATCCGCCTAAAGAGTTGACGAAAAATCCAATTTTAGTCTTTCAGCTTTGTGAACTCTCTTTCAAGAATACTGACGTATTTCTTCTTTCCTTCAAACAAAAGTTTGCATGGCACTTGCATCCCTTCACCGTCGCCAAGATTAACAGGCATGCCTGTCACAATAACAGTGCATGAATTTCCGTTATCCACTCTCAGAAAATAAAAGATTCTGTCTTAGCGAATCGTCCACTCTTTCCCTTCTTCAGATGTCCATCAATGGTTTCTCGATCTTGCAACAGACATACGGCATATTTGTCCACTGGGTTATCGGGCTCTCTTCTGGTTGAAAGTTTTTCATTCACTGTTGGTTTCCAGATTTCCTGGTAGTCGTGATATCCCTGTATGTAGAAGTTAATCTGAAGCGAAGCAACATTCCTTGGGCAAACCATTATTTAAGCAGAGCTTGATTTAGTAAATTCAAAGCCGGTATCTTGCAGATGAGTGCCGGAATATTGTATCTAGCCCTACAATGATCCGGTAGCATTTATGAATCCGATCAAATCTTCTATAATGTAAACGAGTTCGAGTAGGCCACAATCACATTTAACTCTAATCACAGTCCAAAAGGCCATTTTCGATATATTAGAATTCTTACATGACTCCGGGTATGGGGAGAATTAACCAAAAGAAACTGATTACTCATCCCTCAACCTCAAAGTGATTTCTTTTGTTTTATTCCCCCAAGCCTTGGAGCCAAGTTGAATTCTAATATATCGAAAATGGCCTATTAAATTCCTGTGCGGAGACAAGGGTTGATAAGCCAGAGGTGAATAAGACAAAGATTACAACAGCATAATAAAAGCAAAAACAAACCGTATCAGCGAGCTGTAGGGGCCCTCCTTTTTGAAAGTTTATCAACATCAGACGAAAGTCGTGAAGGTTGCGAACAGTTAGCCCCATTAATTCTACAACCCTCCCCCTCAGCGTCGTAACATGTGACCCCTCACCAGTCTCTCTCGTGACAGCTAGCTTGGTACCACCATTGGACAAAATTTCAGCCGTCTCGTCTCGGGCAGGTCAGCCAAAGTTTTTTTCCTTTTATGAGAAAATGCTATTCTGTCTGACATGGTTAACCTACCCACCGAAGGACGACACGCCCACCCGAGATGTCTCGACTTCCGGGACTACAAACTACGCCAACAAATCACAACAACTAACAAAAAAACAACGACAAAAAGGCGAGTCGTTAAAACAGCTCAAAAAAACAATGCACCAAAGCTACAAATATTGCACAAGTTATCTCTTTTAATTCCTCAGTGATTCGTAATAGTGATATCCAATATAAATACTGCAAACATCGTATTTCCTTATAACGAGTTCCTATTCTAAAAAAGTTCACAATTCTTTAAATCTGAAATTCGCTTCTAATAAAGTTCGCCGAAGTTCAGCGGCGATGTACGAAGATGAGCGTGTCCATGGTAACCTCAGTCTCGCATTCCCTCTTCTGGTGATCTAAATAATGGCAGTAAAATCATGATGGGGACACTGTATCACTCGCACTCACAATTACTATGATTTAAAGATACGGCTAAGACATTCTCAAGGATATCTGCCAGCAGACAAAATGCAAGCAAACTTGCCGTGTGACTCAACACAGAGGAAAACACAATACACGAGGACAGAAATGCTTTAAAAGAGAGGCGAAGTGAAAGTCACCATGGCGATTTGCAATGTTTCACTTTTTTTGATATAATTTATTTATGCTAATGTAGGATATCCCGTCGCCAGGCTACTTGTATTTTCCGCCACGACCTCCACTGTCCCGACGACCACCTGAGCGTCCACTGGATCCAGACCCTGCGCTTGAAGCGCCACCACCCGCCCCAAATCCTCCTCGGTTACCCGCACGAGACCCAGTTCCTCCTCGGCCAGCTTGTCCACCGCCACCACTTGCACTCCCACGGGAGTTTCCTCGGGCCCCACCACCCGAACTACCGCGCGGACGGTTCGCGCCGCCGCCACCGCCACCGCCACCACCACGCCCAACTGATCCACTGGGTTTCTTTTCTTCAATGTTGATTTCGTGGTCACCAATTTTGATGGGCTACAGTAAAAGCAAAGGGGTGCATATAACTTAGTCTCTTAACAAAACCTCTGACGGCGAGTTTCGATTGAGAAGCCCAAAACAAAAACCAAACAGTACCTCTGTTTAAATTGGGGTCTGGGTGACTTTCCATCTTATCTGATTGAATAAAGGGGTAAGTTTCTAAAGAAACTGGGGTGCTGTGTCGGTAGGGGGAAGGTGGGGAGGGGTTATAACGAGATCATTTGGTCTTGTCAACTGAGTTGATAACGTAAATTGCCACTCTGTAGAGTTTCTAAAGTTGCTGTTTCGAGCGTTTATCCTTCATCAGATCAAACTCTTTCAAATGGCTGATTGTCACTATCAACTCAGTTGATAAAACCAAATTATCTTGTATCTGTTGGATGAGAGGAATACTCAAGTTTTCTCCATGGAGAGATTACAGATTACTTTTGACCACTAATTTCTACAGAATTTAACATTAGGTGACAAGAAGAGGTCTGGATTAAGCAATGAGAATCACAAAAATATCAATTTCAATATATCTGTTGCTATTCATCGCAATAAATAATCACTGGTGAGTACAGAAAAGAATGTTGATGATTCTGACAAAGTCTGCCAAAGGTTTGGTCAGCAGGAGAATGAAAAGACTACCTTAAATATTCAAAAAATTAGAATACAATTCATTTCATTCTTAATGAAGGGATTTTAAGGAAATCAAGATTTAAAGAACCTAAAGATTTGCTAAAGCATGACCCCTGAAGTCATTCCCATTAACATCACTTTTCTTTGAAAGATCCTATTCACTTACTCTGTTGATTAAGATTTGTTCCACTGGTTCAGAGCTGTTAAAAATCACAAACCCAAAGTTCTGTAAAAATAACATATAAGAAAACTTATGAGTATTTTTGAAAATAGTTTAAGTCAATCTTTGAGTTTTCTGGCTCCTAGGATACCAAACAAGGTAACAAACAAAGAAACAAACACAACAGATGAAAACCATGGCCAACAATAGCTGAAAAATTCCTCACGATTCAGCTTAAAATGTGTAAATTGATGAAGTGAGTACCTTAGGATTGAGTCTGATTTCCAGTATGGTTCCATACTCTGGAAGAGAAAGACTGTGTGTGAAAAATGTATCTACAAGTACCATTACAATGCAAGGGAGACAACAATCATCCACCCATCTGACAAAACAAATGAAGATCCATGCAGGACTCAAACTTGAGACAAATATTTGGAAACATTGCTTATTTGGGATGGATGCATAAAATTTCCACCTTTATTGCTTCATCTCTACAGAGGACTCGGTAAGTTGCTGATCCTAGCAGAATGCAGCATGCCTGTTGCAAGGCCTAGCTTGTAAAAAACCTCTTGAAATGGCTAATGCATCTCAAAGGAAAAGAGGAACTACCTGGCTTTCAAATCCTTAACAAATTTAAAATTTCCTTTGTCCTGTGCTTGATAAGTCTCTTGTATCTTTCTTGAGTCATAAAGCTCTCATATTTATTCATTCAAAGTACACTCACTAGAAAACACGTTGCGCACTTCTTCATCCTTGATTCCCATGGGCAAGTTTCCAATAAACACTTGATGATTATCTGGAGCATTACGAGCAGTTAACCTTGCTTCTCTACTACCCATTCCCCCACGGGCATCTTTGGATGAGCGGGCAGGAGCAGGCTGGGGCCTGGGTGGTGGTGTTAGGCCAGACTGAGATAGAGGCTAGAAACAAAGAAATAATAAATTGACATGATGTAATAGCTAGTTTCATGCCTGTAAATCTTTGAGTTTAACAAAATTCAGACTGACCATTTGATACTATTAAAACATAATTTATGTGCATATCTCAGCATGTGTTGACAATAGATAGTGTTGGGATTTACAGATACAGCCCTCATCAAGTTTGATATACAGGTACTTACTCTCCTTTCCTCTCAATGTTGATGGTCATTTCCCCCCCCCAATATTGCTATTGTTTGTGTCATTTCCTTATCCATTTATTCATTTTCATTTGGTATAATTTTCCTGTCACCAACATCGACAAAAGGGTTTTTGTTTGTCCAACTGATAAACAAAATAATATTTGTGTATTGAATTTTCTGGAAAGTTGTTGCTTTACACAAACACTACCCTCCAGTTGGTAATTTCTCAGATCCCCTTTGGCAGAATATTCAAATTGTATGTTTAAATTAAGCAGTGAAGACCAGTCCTCACTGGTTTTGTAATCATTTTCAAGCTACCTGCTGGGCCTGACGCACTGGGCGTGAGTTTGTGGCTGGAGCCGCGCTAGACTGAGCTGACGGTGTGCGAGAAGCTGCAAGAGCTGCCCAGGTCTTAGGCTTCTCTGGCACTGCAATCAAATTACAAGATAAAACATGTATCATATTCAATGCCCTGAAAGCCAGCAGAAATTCTTGACATAAAAACAAAAGAGTTTCACCCCTAACTCACAAAAGCAGTCAACAAGAAACTTCTCTGACCATTTCTACTCATACCGAAAACAAAAATATAAAAAAGAGAGGAAGAATAGGCAAGTTATCAGTCAGATGGTGTCACTTTGATGAAACATTAAATTCCCTTTACTTTCTCAAGTAAAAGTGAAAAAGAGAGAAGTGAGATTTACAAATCAGATCTTTGGGTTGAATGAGTAAGGTATCCATGAGCTCAGTTTTACTGCAATATTACATTCCCATCTAAATTAGTTGAGGAAATTCGATGTTAAATCAAGATAACATCCTCTAGCTGACAAGTTTGTCTTTTCTGGTCATCTGTTTGTTACTAAATGTAGAACCACTGTGAGAAGAAGTTAAATTTCAACCAGTTTGGGGAGGTAATTAATTTTATTAAGACAACAGACAAACATGTACCTGATTCTGCTGGTTCACCAGAAATATCCTCTAAAGGTGCCTCTGTTTCAGACCTTGGCCTTTCAGGTTCCTCCTCCTCTTCACCCTCTTCTGGCTCTTCATCAAAGGGGGTGTCATTGAAATGTCCATCTGCAGACAGAGGCTCCTTCTCCTCCAGGGGCTGAATAACTGGTGCCTCTTTCACTGGCTCAAGGTGAGGGATCTGAAAAGAACAATAAAAAAAAATGCAAATCTAAGATAACTAGGAAAGATTTCACCCTTTCAATTGCAGGAGTAATTAGAAATAAATTTCTTCCAGTTCAGTGATTCAGATGGTCATCGGCCATCAGCATTTTGCACATTGTTTTTGTAAATGTCCGATAGTTTACATTGTAAAATTGACAAATGGCCGAAAATATTCGCATAAATAGGCAATAAAACGGCCCATTGATTTTCTTTTCTGTTTTTTTTTTTTAATAGTTAATAACATTTTTAGTTAGTTGCTACAAGCAAACTTCTCTTTAAATCCCAAATTTGGAAGTCAATGTTACGAAGAACTTGAAAATTAAGGATTAATGAAGTGAGAACAGAAAACTGGAAAACAATGTAAAACTTGAAAGACTTGGTTTCCTCGGGTAGGAAAGCTAGCTAAGAGATTTTTTTTTTTTTTTTTTATGCCCAAGTTAAATTCTTTTATTTTATTATTTTTTTTGCACACACATACATATACAATTTATATTACATTGGCTAATACAAAAACCATGATACAGCTAAGAAGAAAAAAACAATACAGTACAATACAGAATAGAGGGATAAAAGAAAAGAAAAAACAAGTAAAAAATAAAATTACAAAATATCAATCAAAAGGCACCTACGAGTTACTTACAATCTACATTATTACAGTAGAGCTTATGTATAGCTATAGATATATCGCTTTGAGTCTTTACCTCCTTTTTGAAGTATTGATTTTTCGAAGGGGAGAAGCAGAATTAGTGAAGAGCACATTTCTCTATTTGCCATTGCATCAACATTTTATTTTGGAATTCTTTCGAAATCGGTTTTTTCTCAAGACACTTACAACTGTGGACATACTGTTTCAAAAGAATAACAAATAAGTGTAGTTTGCGTCTTGGGTATTCTGATAACTGATGAAAGTCGGGTATTTCATTAAAGGTAATTTGCTCGTTAGAAAGTTCAATTTCGGTCTTGTTTACGCGGTTAAACCATCTTAACACTTCAAAATAAAAAAAGATTTTGTCTCGGAGCAATCCAGAAAAGTATGCTCTATTGAATCTGAATTAGGGCAAAAGGTACAAGTTGAATCTTCAGTTAATCGAAATTTGTGCAGTTCTTTTTTGGTTACTATAATTCTATGCAATAATCTAAATGAAAACTGTCTTAACTTGTTGTCTTAACTTGTTGTCCATCGATTTGTTATTCATTTCATTTAAAAATTTTTAAACATCCTGCATATTTCCGAAACAAAAAAAAAAACCTGGAAAAAAAATAGTATGCGAGACTGATTTAGTTGTGCCGCCAGGAGCCACTCCGCTGTGTTTTGTAACAGCGATTTTGATTGGCCAAGTTTGGGTGTGACCTCAGTTACTGGCCAACCAGAGGCGCGCTTTCGACAGCAAACGTAAACGTCTCTCTGTGCACCGCAGATGACAAGTGTGTTTGGCGGTAAAATGCTCGATTACCGGAGGCCTTTCATTGCGCCGCACTGTGGTATTTTCAACGCTTAAGTAGGTAAGTCATGTTGGACTATAAAAATTATCTCCACGGTTTTTATGTGTTTCGAAAGTAAAAGCTTAGAATTTTCACGGCGTAACGATATTGATAAATTTGTAAGTTGGCGGCCATCTTGACTTGATCGGTACTGACAAACGTGAATACGAAATCAAATTTTGTTTCATTTTAATTGACCGAAAAGTTTTTTCTCAATTCAGACAATTGTCCTAAATTTATTTTGGTACAGAAGAATCACTGCAGTTTCAATATTTTCAAGCAAAAAGATTGTGAAAAGTGAAAACAGTGAGAACAGTATCGACCATGTGGTACTGTATTAAAAACCTAATTCTCAGAGCTAAAATTGCTAGAAATGAATAGCAGAGAGTGCTGAGAATTGATGTTTTGATCTTAAGAGAGAATGGGTTAAGAGCTGGGAGGACCAGATTTCTTGGACCAGAGACCTCAAGGTACCTGGTGATTCTGGAAATAAGAATACCTCCACCTCAATAATCAAGTTGTTGTTTAATAAAAAGATATTGAAATTCTGCTCAGAGCGATGTTCTGTAGAAGTTATCCATCAACCATGGCAACAAATGTAACAACAAGTCTACCTGGGGCTGTTTGTCAATGACAACTTCTTGCAGTTCCAATTCTTCTTCTTCTTCGTCACCCTCATTATCATTTAGCAACGGATCTTGGTTCAGTAACCCTCCAGGACTGAAACAAATAAAAGCAGAGAAAACCAATGTTAATTAATTTTTTTCTGCTGAGACCCTCCAGGATTAATATTTCCTTTTCTTTATTTCACTTTAAAAAAATAAAAATTGTAGAAAGACAAATCAATACTTGTCAGCATAACTGTGTTGGGACAGATGCAAAGCACATATTAAGTATAAAATTTATATAGAAGCTGTACCAGACAGGAAAATAAAGGATAGTAACCTTTATGAACTACTACGTGCACTAATAGTACAGCTACATTACACTTATCAATACGATTCTTCAAATATGTCATTACATCCTTTTCAAATACAACAGAGAGTATTTCACTCAAGCACAAAGAGGCAAGACTGGGGGTTAATACTAATTTTTCAACTTACTACCCAAGTGGCTAGTGACAACTTACATGTTACAACAATTTTAGTTTGCTTACTGGCCAAGCTGGCAGTAAAAATTGAAAACCACTTGCCAAAACTGAATTTCTACTAGTCTGTGGCTAGTTGCATACCATTAGTGCTGAGCCCTACAAGGATGTACATTTTTGTTTAATTTGTGGTCTAAGCATTTCTCACTCCAGGAATAAAATTTACTTCAAAGATCAAAACAGCCTTTTTCAAATCTCAAACACTTAATATGTTCTCATTTCAAAGTTTTCAAGACTGAATGAATTTCATTGCTTTTAACATAAAAAAATGTATAAACAAGACAATGATTACCCATTGGTTTGTCCCTGGTCCGTGTAAAGCAAGTTGTCATTAGCCTTTTCCTGTGGAATATCCTGCTCCTGGTTAGGTTGGCTGTAGCTATTGACATTGTCGTTCACTTGCCCTTGTTGAGGAACATCCTCTTCTCCCTCAGAGTCTAAAAGAAAAAACCATCAGTAGTAACTTACACTTCATTTGCTCAAGCTTCTTAAAAAGACATCACTTGAAACAGACACAGCACTCAAGCACTCAATGCTGCAATTATTTTGGTCATCATGGCCGGTAGAGTAAATTCTGGTGACTAATATTGCAGAGACACTTGCAAATGGTTACCTACATATAGGACTTAAAAAAAAGTAAAATCAATGATATACTTCTCCTTACCAACAGTACCATCAGCTGGCTCATCACTTGTCTCCTCAGAAAACACTTCATCTTGATAGCGGAATATGTCATTATGCACATAATACTTCCTTGGTCCCTGGGCAAACAATATGAGTGAGGCAGATAAATGGACAATAACCTTGACTTTGCCCAAAAAATACCCTGACAGATATTTATCCATAGATATGACCTTTTTCAAAAGGTAAATTGTTTGCTTCTCCTGACAAATGTATCAATTTTTCTAAAGTTCTTTCATGTGACTCTAAGTAAAGTAAAACTGGACAAAAGCTCAACAGATCATCAGAGTGAGTGCAGTCAAACCTGTATCAGACAGTCACCCACAAGCAATGGTGGGGTGACTGTCTGATACATGTTGACTGCTTCATACAGGTTCCACACAATGGGGGTATTAACAAACAATAAAGAACACTATTTCAAGCCATAATTGAACACTTAATGTACCAAACATTCAAGGCTGTGCTCTAAGGAAAATTGAATGGAGCCCAGTGCTCTGGAACTGTGAAAAACAGGGTGCTCAGCATATGCTTTGTATGAAAAAACTAAAATTTCTGAGTCGCCCAAGAGCAAAAGTAAGGCGCCAGGGGCCACTGGGCACTGCTAGAGCACAGCCTTGACATTGCTCAAAAATACTATAAACGTTGATTTTGGGAGATTTCAGGCACTTTGTCCTTCCTTATTGTTTTGCATGTAATAATTAAATCTTATTACACGACTCGAGCAGTCAGAGGGCCAATAACTAAAATCAGCCAATCAAAATGCTCTATTGCCGGTCAATATTCTCTCAGTATTGGACCGGGCACTGTCCCGAATGGTCCCAAATGATACCGCATTTGTGTCCCTTTGAACTTCAGGCGTATAATAAATCTCTTATTAACCAAGCTTGCTTGGGACCGTACAGGAAGAATATCGGCCCTCAGTCTTTTTTGTACGGACCTTGCTGCGCTCAGTCCGTACTGTCAAGACCTCAGGCCAATATTCTCTTAGTGCAGCCCTCACACTTGGTTAATAAGATATATGTTTTCTCGAGATCCTTGAAAAGTTCTTTTAGCGTCTCAACCCTTGATTCTCAATCCAAGAGACTCAAAACTTGAAACTTGATACTCAAGCCTCCAATCTTGATCCCTGATTTGGGGTATCAAGGATTAACTAATGAGTCACCTGACATATTACTTTTATGCAGTACTGTACATGTATTAAATTTTACTTGAAAGATTATTCTTAGTTTTAATTGAGTGGCTCTGCTCTAAGTGATCATTCAACACAACAAGTGAAGGACAGTACTTGTAAAGAGGCTGCTGGGACTCAGTGTGGGTGACCACTAAATAGAGGTGAAAATTTCAGTAACCAAGAGGAAAAAAATCTAGGACTTTGAAAACCAACTGCTGGATACAAGGTGACTGCTTAATACAGTGCCCCTTAAAACAGGTTTGACTACACTTACCTCACCAGGGGCCAACACAAAGGTCTGCATGAATCTCCTCATTGGCTGCCCATCATTGGACAGTTCACCAGACACCTGCCACAGATCAAACACAGAAAAATACAGCATTAGTTCCCTCCAAGAAATTGGATTCACCAATATCAGCTACCAGATACTAAAAGCTTGAGAGGATAATTTCAGTTACCGTATTTACTCGAGTATAAGTCGACCTTTTAAGACCAAAGAATCAGCCTTAAAGAATCACCCTTGACTACTACACAAAGACCTGCCAACCAATCCAAAAAAATTAGCAAAACGATTGCCAGAAGTCTATTTGAAAAACTGAGTTTAAAAAACCAGTTCTAATTGTGTTCGAGGTTTTGTCAGTTTTTAGCGGTTTAAGTTTAAGTTTTGAGTGGCTTAATTAAACACAGCTTCGCTGCTGTTCACAGTGCAGTGTTTTTTGTTTTCACCAAAAAATTACAGAAGCTTAGTGACCTAGCAAATGCTGCTGTCGCATGGTCTTGTTAATTACACATGATCCTTTGAAGCTCTTCGGTGTAACTCTATACTACTAAATCTCCTTTCAAACTCAAAATTAAGATAAAGGTCAGTTAAGAGCAGGAAGATTTCATTTTCAATGCGATTTAAAAAATATAGTAAAGTAGTTCTCTAGTAAATTGAAGCACTCGTGTTTGCTTAAATCATGCTGATATAGACAAGTGCTATTAAACTTCACAGAACACAGTTACATTTTGCTCTGCAGCTTTTTTAGTTCACCATGTTTTCAATACATTCTCAGAAATAGAGAGGTTAACTTTTTGGCAAATTTTTATTGGTCTGAACTTTACTTCTTTTACTAGAAATGATGAAAAATCTGATTCTTAAAGATGAAACAATTTTTTTTAGTGTAATAGAAAAAATCCGAGCCCCAGATGGGACTTGAACCCACGACCCTCCATGATCTAGTCGGATGCTCTAACCACTGAGCTACTGGAGACTCTATGCTGAGCAAGGGTCAATTTGTGGGCCTGGACTGGAACCGCATCGCGCGGCTACACAGCCAAGTGTAGTCGCACGATGCAGTTCCAGTCGAGGCCCACAAATTGACCCTTGCTCACCATAGAGTCGCACGGCTTCACAGCCAAGTGTAGCCGCACGATGCGGTTCCAGTTGAGGCCCACAAATTGACCCTTGCTCACCATGGAGTCTCCAGTAGCTCAGTGGTTAGAGCATCCGACTAGATCACGGAGGGTCGTGGGTTCAAGTCCCATCTGGGGCTCGGATTTTTTCTATTAATCTGATTTTTTACCTTGAAAATGGTGGGTTGACTTATATATCAGTTTGACGTATACATCAGTAAATACTGTAGTTGAGATTTCATATCTCAATTTCACTTCATGGAATGCGTTTACATTTCTTTTCCATATGATTTTAAGTAGAATTGCATCATTAAATAAAATCTCACATTCTGATTGGTTAACAAAGCGAGGTATTTAGCATGGAATTGCAAGTTGAAAACGAGACTAAGAGATATTGTTTCACATCTATGCATACAAAACAACTATAAGTTGTATATGCTGTTTTCTTTTTTTTTTTCTTATTTTCATTCAATTGTGTGATTCAAGGAAAACTCATTACTTGACTCATGAATTCCATAATTATTAAATTGCACTTGAAAACCGATATCATGCTCATCACCTCAGTTTTCACATGCAATTTACTGTGGAATTCCCTTGTCAAGTTATGGATTTTTCTATAGAATCAGTGAATTGCAACTGATAGACACTTTAAGTTTGAAGTTGATTTGAAACACTTCTCCAAAACTCTACTGCTTGAAATTTGCAATGCTCATCTGAACATTCAAAGGAATTAATCAAATTCATAACAGTACAAAAATGTCCCCAAAAAAGGAACCTGAGCGCTAAAAAATATATCTTTTGACAAGTCTACAAATACAGTCTTGTAGAGTCTATTCAGCAGTTTCATAAGAAAAAAAAGGCATGTATTATAAGTAACTTTAACCTCTGTGAGTTGGAGATCTCCACAACATTTTAATTGCAGTACAAATTTGAATTCAACTTTACCTGTACCACCACCCCACCCCCTACAGTGGAGTGACTGTCAACTTGTCTTATCTTCGTGTGGCAGTCATTAAAATTGAGTTCTTTGATCTTATTGTAGATTGCCTGGAAGAATATACAAAAATAATGATGTGGTCCAAATGTACCATTCAAAAGACTTTAGTTCCCTTAGATGTTAAACTGGACATACAAATTTCATTTCTCGGAGTTTGTAACACCATGCAAACAATATTTCAATATATAATTATTTCTAAGTCTTCCATCTTGTAAATGTCTAACTCTTTAACTCCCAAAAGTGATTGACGTGTAACTTCTCCTTATGATTTGCATACATTATCAAGCAAACAGGTAATGAGAATACTCAAAGTTATCAAGTAGTAGTTATCTTCATCTAATATGACATCCCTGTAAATGTGACCAGGCACAGGATTTCGTACACTAACGCTTTTCCGTTAAACGGGTAAAAATAAACGGTTTGTAAACGGATAGTAAACGGGTAGTAAGAGCGTTTAAACGGTTTGCATGTCCGTTTAAACGAATAGTCCAAAGCGTTAAACGGTAGAGCAAAGTCCAAAAACGGATTCCGTAAACCGTTAAACGGCCGAGAAAAAAATAAACGGATGGCTTAAAACGTTAAACGGTTGAACAGCATCTATAAATATTATTTTTATGGATAGCTCAAAATGTTAAACGGATGGACAAAAACCTTGAACGAATGAGGAGGGCTAAAGAACGGCGGAAAGTCATGCACATATCGATCAGAAACCGTTGCGAACAATTATACGAATTGTTTATGCGGAACACTGACGTTTCATACTAATAATATTCGACCGACAACGATAGAAAACTACGGTAAGTAAAATGAAATTACTAGCCTGCAATTAAGCTATCCACTGGCGAGTGAAGCGAGCCGAGAGCGAGTCTCGCCCTGGAGAGCTCGCAATGCGTTTGAAAATTTGTATGAGCAGAGGAAGCAATCTGTCAATCATACCATGTGGACTGAACATTCTCGATAGAAAGAAAATAGAGTTGAGAAGCAAAGTCGTTTTTTTTTTCATGTTCCTACATTGTTTCTTCTACGTATTGACTGAAATGAAAACGCGCTATCAAGTGAAAACGTTAAGAAATGCCGCTGATTTTGTAGATTTCACCGTCGGTTAATCGAAACAATTTTGCATACGCATGTAACAAAACTCAACTTTCTTTCGCTCGTGTTTCATCTTGCATTCGATTTCGTAAAGTAATGTGTAATTACAGCTTTTATAAAGCAATTTCCGTTTCCTTTCAATCGACGGAAATAAAAGATGAGAAACTCGATAGCCACGGATTTTGTAAATTTTGCCGTACACGTCAATCGAAAGAAATTTGCATAATCATGAAAACAAATCTCGCTCTCCTCGTTAAACGGATGCAAGTAACCGTTGAACGGATGTATTTTATTTTAAACGGATAGGTTAACCGTTTAAACGTTTTGTCGAAAACGTTAAACGGATGAGCAAAGCGTTTAAACGGATGAAGAAAGCGTTTAAACGCTTTAATGATCCGTTTTAAACGGATAGTAAACGGATAGTAAACGGATTGATTCGTTAAACGGTAAAGCGTTAGTGTACGAAATCCTGTGCCCGGTCACAAATATTTCAAGAGAAAACGTGTACCAGCTAAAGTGGAGGATTAACAATCAGGTTTGACTTTAAATCAAAAGGTCTTGGTTTTAGCTCTGAACAGGTCATTCTTTTGTCAACCATATGCTCACAAAAGCCTTTACCCATACAAGAGTAGAAATGCTTACCACCCCATTCAACAGGAGATGTAATACTCTTAGCTACTTCCTGCTAACAAAATCAAACCTACAGCTTATCATGAAACTGTAACAAGCTCCATAGGTAGTTAACAGTCGACTTAATCCAACACAACACATTACACATACCTCTTGGCCAACCACAGGGGGTTCATTTAGTCCATTCTCAGCCCTCCCATGAAGAAACCAGGATTGCTTCGTGTAAAACCTGGAAAAAGAACAATCATATAGTACACAAAATTATTAATACATTCTCACTGAATACATGCAGGAGCATATTGCACCTTCTGTGACTACTCATCATAGACAAATGTAGATACTCCTGATAATAAACTAGAAATTCTCCTGGAACTGCTCAGTCTATGTTTATCCCAAACAAAGCTGTGTACATTAACTCAACAGAGACTTGTGACATCCAGTATCTTTTCACTCACTAACAAGTGCATCAAGTCCAAATCACATGATAGCTTTATAGCCAAACTAACCAATTTTTCTATTATAAAGCTACAAGGCTGGCCATCTCGAGGGAAATGGTGGAGATAAAGGAAGCAAAGTCACAAAATAAAACTCTGAAGCTGTGAAAGCTTAGCTCAGGAAAATCATCTTTCTGCACAAAAATGCCTCCACCAAAAAGAATGACCATCTACACTATTACACAACTGTGATAACATGACTATGAGTATGATCTATGTTGTACCTGTGAATCTGTACAGGCTCTTGATTGAGGAGGGTATAATATTGGCGCACAAACTCCCGGCCCACACACTGAGGGGATGGTACTGTTACCATCTTTCTGAACTACAATAAAAAAAAAAAAAGTTTCCTAATTTTCAATACTTTGCAGACTGGCAATGGCTGAAAAACTTGTATCTGTTTACAAAAATAAACAGATAAGTGCAAATGAAGTCTACTGTACATGCCTCTTCTTTTCCATTTGGACACTAGGGCTGGCTTGTTTCCAAGATTTCACCTTACCACTTGATCTCATGCAAAAAATTTCAATCAGGGCTCGACACTAATGGTAGTCAACTAGCCACAGACATTCTATTAGAAATTCAGTTTTGGCAGGTGGTTTTCGATTTCCACTAGCCAGTTTGGCTAGTAAAACAAACTGAAAATGTTGTAACATCTAAGTTGTCACTAGCTACTTGGCTAGTAAGTTGAAAAGTTAATGTCAAGCCCTGTCAATGTGCTCAAATACGAAAGAATGTTAGCAAGACTTTGGTAAATGACCAGGATCAAGTGATCAGTTCTCCACCCAGAAAATAATTATGATACTTAAAAGGTCACGCCTTTGTCATGAAGGTATCCTATTCAGGCTTTTAAAAGCATCTCAGCTTGGTAACAAAGATTGAATTTTTACACACAAAATATGAAAAAATTCTCCTTGCTGGCTTGACCAGCAAGGTTGTCACACTCGTACAAAAGGATATTAAAGAATGTCCAGTTTCAGATATTTAGCCCTTGTGAGACCTTGATCAGGTGCAACCCTTTTCAAACAGTTTCTTGTCCCACAGATCTCCTAATCAGCCATATACTTAGTCTCCCTCGCAGCCGTTTTTTTGGATGTAACGCAACACTCCCCCAAAAGAGCGGCTGCTGACAACCGAACTACATTCCTTTCTCATTGTCCTTGCGGTTTGGTCGCGGTCTATTGAACAGACCAATCACATACCAGAAAATCTGAATGACGTAAGGTTTCACGCGAAAATGTGGATGTTGGGAGAAACACTGAAGAAATTTGTCGATGAGAGCTCGAAATGTTTCACATGTTCATCGTTGTGCCCTGGTAAAGAAAGAGTATATATTTTTGGGAAAACTTCTCACAATTTGGTTGAAATTATAGAATCTACGCTTAACAGACGTCAACTGCTACGCCAACAACATGAACGCTAGATTGTTTGAGCCATTGTTAAAGTTTCAGCGAGCAACTGAGAAAGTGGAAGAAGCTAAAAACTGAACTGAAACTCTTTATTCGCACTATTTCAAAAAGAATCAGATTATAAAAGTCAGAATATATAAGAAACGGTAAATTACATCAATAATCAAAAGGAAATACAAGACGCCTTTCAATCTAGGCCAAGGGCTAAATGCTTGCTTCGACCTACAGATGGAGATCAGGAGGAAAAAAGCGCGTGCTTGCCATCAACAAACCAGGCGAAGCTTCAAGAACAATGCAATTTAGGTCGGCCAACGTCTCCTACACTACTTGCACTTCTTCATTTGCCAGTCTGCTGCTAGCTGGAGCAAACCTGCTTAGTTATGTTCGTGGCTTCTTATCACCGGTACAGGAAATCGGCCCGAATTATCGAGTGTTTCCACACATTGGTACAACACAACAACAATAACAATAATAAGACCACTTTCTTCAGTAACATGGTCAAACACGAGCGGGAGTGCTTGACATATTAACAATTTCCTGGATCCTGTAGGCAACTTAACAAAAACATCTTCTTTCTCGACTAAAACTTTTTTAATTACAAGCTTCTGGTGAGCTTTAAGCTCGAAAATTTTGAACTTTGACAACGCTTTGCGAAAAGCTCCTTCAAGCACTGCCATTTGTCTTGTGTTCTCCACATGAGGATCATGATAGAAAACGATATCTGATTGGACGAGTCTCAAAAGGTGAGTCTGGTGCAAAAAGGTTCCTGAAAATGGAACCCGAGCTGTGATTGGCCAATTCGGAAAAAGGAATGTAGATCGGTTGTCAGCAGCCGTTCTTTTGGGGGAGCGTTGCGTGACATCTCAAAAAACAGCTGCGAAGGAGACTACCATATACTCAGCTGATATTATATTATACCACCTGATAATTGAATGGGTCCAATGTAAAGCTACCTGGCAGATAACATAAATCGATATATAATTATTCTTATGCTGTTCTGTTACTGTCTGGTTAATTAACTTGATAAACACCACCTTTGACACTTACTGCCATATTTCACTTATTGAGAGTTGCAAATTGTCACGAAAATTTGGAAAATTATAAAGGATTAACTATTTACCGATTAGGATTGGGCAGCGAGTAATATCGAGCTACTGTGGGCTGGACGCTTCCCAGCGATTGAATCACAGAGACATTTGAATCGCAAAGTACTTTGGGCATAAAGAAACATCCATACATTTCATAGAGGTTTGCGTTATCACCATTAATTTCGTATAGCAAAATGAATTTCCATCATAAAGAGCCGCAATTACCTGCGAAGTCACGCACAACAACCGCTGATTTAGGATTTTCAATGTGACAGAATCGAGTTAGGACACAATCACCAGACACCTTTCTGACGAAAAAGGGTTGGCTCAAAACGGAAATTGGACACCTTTATAAGAAGGAATCGAGACTGATATTTCAAATTATGAAAATAAAGCTCACATTTGAAGCCAATGAGTAATTTAGCCGTAAATATTTTAATCAGAACACTATTAAAAGACCCTGCCCTGACTACAAGGCGCGATTTAACCCACGCGCCTCTCAACTGAGGAAAGCTGCATACAACCACGTTAACGAAAGAACCTCACCTTTGAAATTCCCTGCAATTAAAAAAACACTGCGTCGTTTGTCATTGCTCTCTTCCAAATGGTAAAATCGAAACGTTATTCCATTAGGCAAACGCTAAGTTTTCCTGTCTTTCGAAAGAAAATTCCGAGCTCTAACAGAATCACATGGGTGACATGCTCAGTTCGCAGTCCCGGCGCAACTTCGTCCCAGTCTCTTTGGGAATCGACTGATTTCAAAGTGAGGCCGCAACCTCAATCGGGTGAAATTTTTGCTTCAAGTTTCAAGGAACCACATTGGTTACATGCAAAAATCAGAATAAAAAAAAAAAAAATGCAGAGTCCCTGATTGACTGTGCATTGAAAGTCAATTGACAGGAAAAACCACAAAACTGTTATCTTGCTTATTACAAACCATAAATAACACTTAAACCACTCCAATTCTTACTGAAATTTTAATATCTACAAAATTGGTCCTCAAAAAATTGGATGCTCTATCTGTAACATAACCTAACTCCCTTTCCCCTCCTCTGCTGCCCTTTTATTTATTTGCTCAAGTTAATCAGTCTCTGCTTTAGAACAAGGGAGTGCATGGAGCTTTTCATATGAAACTGAGACTCACTTTCAGCCACATAATTTTTATTCAAATATCAAAATCTCAACTCTTCATTTCATCAGCATTACTATCATCTTAATTAGAGCTTTTGTAACCTGTGTAGCTAACAGTTTTGAGCACTTTCGAGCCCTAGGCAGTGAAGCCAGAAAGGCAAGTAAAAAACAACTTTGAATCCACAAAGCAACTTCAATTCCACCAGCCAAAGGCTACTTGTCATGTAGCTGGCCTCTTTTAGAAAGTGCATATTTTTAACACTCTGAAATGACCTATTGGGGACTACACTAGAACTTTGGCAAAGGGATGATTTTTTAACCATGACCAGCCAGCCAATTGTTTGTGAACCGGCATGGTGGTTCTGTGGGTGTGAAAAGTTGCCCTGTTGTTCTACTCCCATGACAACATAACCATTCTCATATCCATCAGTGACATCAAGGTGTCAGTGTTGTACACGATTAAAAAAAGAAAAGAAATTTAAAGAAGTAAAAGCAAAATTTCAACACACAACCACCTCATAGTAATTGGATAAAAATTTTCTTTCTTTTATTTTAACATCTTGTCGAGTCCTCTGTATGGTTTTGGGTTAATTTTAGATTACCCAAAGGTAGAAATGTGATGATCGATATTTCAGATAAATCAAACACATGACAAAGAACAAGACTGAATATGAATGCATCAATGCACCTAACAGTTCAATGCATAAAACATCCAAGCCTTCAGGTTTTGGCCGAAATCCATGCCCTGGAGGTGGGGAATGTAACCCTTGCCAAGCTGGGGTGGGGAGTTTGAACAGAAAGACTCAAGTCTTTCCAGTGGAATAGTTAATGTATACTTAAATATGAAGGTATTTTAAGGTAAAAAAGTTCACTTTTGTACGTAAATGGCTGAGAAGAAAAGGTCTACAAGGTCTAATTTTAAAGCTTGGTAAATAAGTAGACTGTCACAGTTGCTTAATGTTGCCTTTTACTAAAAAAATTGGGTGGGGCACTTGAACACAATTTATATTTCCTCAGGGGGGTGGGAATTTAAACAAACCAATCTTAATAAGTTTAAATGCACAAAGCATGCAAAGCATGTTTTATACACAACTTAGTTAATACAAATTATGGGATCAGAAAACAGATTATTCTCAGAACCATGTTTGAAAGACTAGCAAGGAGATAAATCTTTCCAATGTAAACAAAGTAACCTACAATAGCACACAGTCTGTATCATTCAGAAATCAAACAAAAGCCTCCTTTTCTAATAAAAACAAAGCAGTATATTCTTATCTTGAGAAATGTTTCCCTCTGAAAAGTTTAATTTACCACATTCTGTAACAGTTTAGGTGGAAGAGGGCATGCTATTTGAAAATTTGTGTTATCACTCTTTACTTCAAATGCTTCATGTTGCCGCCCTGCGATGATACTCTGGTGTAGCAGTCTCATAGTCTGTGGTAAACAAACTATCTGCATTCTTTGACAGATAGTCTAAGAAGTCTTGAATGTGTGTAACCACAAATTGAACACTTTTCTCATCCAAGTTGGAAAAAGACAAGGCATTCCCCAATTTCACAAAAAGTCTAAGCAAGTGTTCTGCACCATATAAATGAGACATAGGAAGATTGGTGTGTTCAGCAAGAACATCACCATACTGAGTCCTTTCAAATTTGTAAAGCAAATGCGTTCCAAGCATAACATTGAAATACTCCTGAATACCATCTGCAACCTCTTGAACAACTCCTGGCTTGAACCTTCCATCAGGGTTAGAAGTTCGTGATTTTATGTACTCATCCAAAATTTCTTTAATGTTCTTTTTCCTTGGAATAGGCACAAGCTGTTTTTGCCGAGTAACAAGATCCCAGTCATCTATAAGCCATTGTTTGAGATCATCTGGAATAGTTATTTTTACATCCACACGTGATATGTAGTTTTCATCACTTTCTATTGGATTAGCTATCCTTGATCTCTTTTTCCGAGCTGGCCCGGGGGCATCCACAACTGACTCGCGTTTCAAAGGTTTCTCACTGTCCCCTCCTTGTTTGTCTGTTCTCTTTCTTGATTTCTTGCTTTTTCTGACAAGAAAAAGAGTTTTCTAGGTCAGTCTTAACTAAAAGCTCCAATGATTACTATTCAATTGTAAACAAATACCTCACCTTTAACTTTTTAAGTCAAGGATTAAAATTCATTAAACAGTTTTTGGGCTGCATGTTTACTAATTTAATAACACATTTAGTACCACAAAATTCATTTCAAAACCAATTTTTAGCAGGCAACTTAAGCGATTTAAAAGAGAGAAAGAAGAAGGGATTAACGAGTTATTTATCAGCTTCAGGTCATAACCAAGGTCTTTGCTAAAAAAAAAAAATAAATACTGCCCAGCCGGCAAAACAAAACATATTTATAAAAATGGCAACAAAGCTGGGGATGTACTTAGTGACTTCCAAATGCATCACCATGCCTGTGGGCAGAATCAGCTTGCACGATTTGTTAACATGTCCTCTGAGAAAAATTTTTATACTGCATTTCATGCAAAATTTTATCTCAATTTTACAAAGGACCCTTAACAATAACTGACAACAAATTTTACAGCTTTCTGCACAACCACTGGATACAGATCACAGGTTATCAGTGAAAATTTCATCACTAATATATCTACAACTTGCCAAAGCAACCAGATTAGTCACAGCCTGAAGTGCTCCTGATAAGGACCTCTAGACAAAATTATTTGTACACCGAATAACAGAGCAGCACCCTAATGCCTTACAATACATAACATAATCTTAGTATAAACCTCTCGCAACTTTTCAAGCCAGGGTTCTATAGTCATAAGGAACAAATGAAACCTGTACTTCAACAATAAAATGATCCAAAAATTATCTGGGGTCTGAAATAAGCAGTACAGTTACTGCGAGTGTGCACTGTGGGTTGAATGAAAATAATACTTGTTTGATTATAAGGTGAAGTACTTCACAAATTTGTACCATATTTTTCTAATTCTTTCACAGCCAACTGCTGTCTAAAATTTCACAAATAAGCCTCTCTCAAGAGCAACTGTCTTTACTTTTTAGCTGCTTGGCAAAGCTGCTCCCGACTTTTCCCAATAAAACAATTTAATTCAAACTGAACAGAAAGACCAGTGATAAACTTCCCTCTCATTTAATGCTAGATATTTGTGTGATCAACTGTTTCTCAGCCTGAACACAATTTTTTTAAGGAGAACATTGTGGAAATTGAAATAATATTAATAGAAAAAAAGAAAAAAGAATCCACCACAGCTTTTGAAATAAGTTATAAAATAAAAATCGATAGTCCATACAGGTTTACTAGCCATCTGTTTGTCAGTTTATCTCAACATTTTCCTTGTGTTAAGTCATATACCTCAGGGAGTTACAATTAGACTTTTCAAGACAGCCAAAATAAATGCTCTGTTGAGAAATCCTAACCAATATCAAAATCTCTAAAAGGACTGTTGTTTCAATACAAGAACACATTAGCTACGGCTACTTTCACCACCTCACAAGGCAAGTTAGAAACAAAGCTATTACAACGATGATTGTACATGTAAACAGGAAAGACACTTCAAATTCTACATGCAATCAATGAGAAATAAGTTGCTAAAGGCTTTTCTCAAAGCCCTGCCAATTAGCTTCCGTCAAATTTACAGTTCTTGATATAAATTTCTACGACAATAACAGCAAAAACAGACAAACAATAAATATCAAATCTTATCACATTTAACATTTTGGTTTTAAGGTTGTTCTACACTCCTCTTCCCGAAATTCACTAACAACACTCTCAGGAATACAAAATATTCACAAGCTACTGTAGAGCGCCTAAACAGTATTTTGATCTACGTATTTAAAATTTGAAGCTGGTGTAAGGTTCTCTTCAGATATTTCCAAAGACAATATCATATGGATAAAATGTTCATCACTATAAGTGACATGAAAAACAAAAATATATTTAGCAAGAATTCATAGAGCCTTCCCTGACTCTTCAAGGTTTTGCATCTGATATTGTCAGCAACGCCTTTGTTTGGTGTATTGTATTCAACAATAACTATAGTACTGATATGTTAGATTGGTAAGAAAAGGTGGGATTTATACCATGCAATAAACCAAAAAATTGCACCTGCAAGAAACACAATCTCCTGATTCTTTGCCAATTCCATTTAATTCATGCCCCACTTTTGCAAAGAATACCTCACCTAAAGTTCACAATCACATGTTATGCAATAAACTTCCACTATTGCATTACATGTACCTTCCTTTAGTACCTGAATGGCAACTGACAAAAAACCCTTAAAGAGATTTGGAATAATCAAAATAATACTACCAGGATTAGACTCATATCACTTTGAATAAGGCTTTAAGTTAGTAAAACGTACTGTTGTGCACCGTTCTGGCCAAGCACTATCTCAGTTTTCCAGGACAGCACAGCTTTCAAATCAGTTTGTTGATAAAACTGACGAAACCTACTGAAAGTATAATCTATCCTGCAATAGCCAAAGTCATGGACGCGATATTTTCCAGCTTGTGCTATTTCTGTCTTTGGGCTATGTTTGCTGCTTGCAAATATCAACTCAAGCCAGCTCAATCTTAAGGTTGTATGTGCATGATTAGTAATTTGCTAAAAATAAAAAATAAAAACTGAAAACTCTATCCCGCAAATTAATCATAGTTGAATTTCACTTTAGACTTAAGAGAGGCTCTATCAACAACAGCCACGTATGAGTATCGATCAAGCCGGACATTTATGAAAAAAAAAAGTGAAAGGTTTCTTGCATTAATAACAGCGCACGTGGTTAGCAGAACCCAAGCCTGTTCCACGAACTTTGAACAGTTTAACAGTTTCTTCACCCGATTTATCCCAGATTTTCCAACTAAATTTCTTCAGAGGCTGCAAACTACTCACGAGTTTTGTTCTCTGAGCTCTCTCTGTTTCTGAAGATTAGCCTCGTTAAATTTAAGCACCCGATTTTCCGGTACCCACTCGTCCCAATTTTTGTTCCAACCGTTGTAGTGAATGAGATATCTTGTCACTTTATCCTTCATCTGCCCTTTCATACACTTTGCTTCGTAGATCAGAGGACCATGGTAGCACAGAATACGTTCACCTTCGCCAAATTTCAATTTAGGAGGCATTTTCAACGGGTAAATTGCTGACTCGCGTTATGTTTTAGCGTAGGCCTCGAACGCGAGTCGATTATGTGCCGAATTCACCAACTCTTAAACGTGGTACAATATAGTCGAAAATCATTATATCAAGATATGTGATTGGTCCAATTTACTACCATTTTTATTTAAATGACCAATCAAAATAAGTCTAATTGTTTTCATTGATTTTCCCGCCGTCCACTTCGCACTGCATCACTTCCTGTCTGGCGAATGGCGGTGAGGAGATCCTGTACTTTTCTCCAAAAAATTGCTGTTTTGTGTGCGGTGCTAACGGTCCTTCTGCTATCCACTAATATTTTATTGAGCTTCGATGGTGATGATGAAACCCCTTTCGATGAAAAGGGAGAAGTGAACCAATGGAGTGCAGACTCTGTTGGAATCGAGGAAACGGAAGAGAAAATTTTCAATTTTCTAGAGGTCGATGAAAATTGGAATGATCGATATTCCGAAGGTGGGCTCACTGTACCCGTACACGCGGGACTCAGAGTGTTTTCTTTGTCCCACGCTCGTGACTAGACGAAAACATCTTTCTATGTTTTTTTTACCGAGCTCAAAACGTACCATCTTTCTTATTCTTTACAATGCTATGCTGATGTTAAGGTGTAAATGCCTCTTCAAAACTGCTTGCCCTCTGGGCCGGCCTTTTTGTAGTGGGATTAAATTTTTCGGAAAGAGTACCATATAACCCCATATATTAATTATGTATTCCACTTCTTTGTCTTTCACGACAAAACTTTAAAAACAAAGTCTGCTAGTCTGAATGCATAATTAATGTATGGGGTTATATGGTACTCTTGCCAATTTTTCTTTCATCCAATTGGAAAAAAATTTAGCCATGGTTATAAACTTGAGATAAGAGCCGATTGACTTTCAATTAAGGAATTTCAGCTCAGTTACCAAAATGAACAAATGCCCTCTCTGATTATTAAGCTGAAATCATAGTTTATTACTAGGTAAATCCCCCCCCCCCCCACCTCCCCAACCTCTTTCCCCTAGTTAGGGAGATCCTGTCACCATACCAGCCTCATTTCTGTATAAACAGATCAAACTTTTGTCAAAGGAATTGGTACTGAGGGGAGTTGCTGGAAACTGAGCCTGCCAAATTAATTTGCTACATAGAAAGTCCAGAATGCATGCCTTTCAGGTGCATTAATTAACTGGGCTAGTTCAGTACCAGGAAAGCCTGACTGTAACAGAAACTAGTTTTTAAACCTTACTATTTTGTAATCCAATACAATTTTCTTGTTTATTTGACTTGCAATGTCTTTCAGAAGAAGTTTACTATGATAGAGTTGATCACATCTTGAAAAACCTGCACAAGCCAGCAGCATATGCAGCCAAGTACAAATTGCCTATTATTATCTGGTGGACTTCTTTTACACATGGAAATGATATCAAGAGATGTAAACTTGGAGAATGCTATTTTACAGAGGCACGCAAATTTAAGACACATCCAAGGACTCAGGCTTTTCTGTTCTATGGTACATATTTCACTCTAGCAGACCTTCCTTTGCCAAGGCTTGGTAAGACCTTTCTTACAACTGAGTAATATTTGCCTTACCGGTATTTTTGAGAAGTCAGTCATAATTATACAGTAACTATGTTTCCTTGGATAAGCACCCACACCCTAGTAAGCACTCTTCCCCCAAATAAGTGCCCACCCTCTTGGCTATGATTTCACTCAAGGGCCCCCTTTGAACAACCCCTCACCTCCTCTCTCAATTTCTTAAATAGAGACCTTAAGCAGTCAGGACGGCAATGCCATGGAAGATGTCAATTAAAAAATGAATTTCTGCTTTTAATCAGAATTTCGAAGAAGGCTGCATGTATTTACCATCTCGTACGGTGCCACAATTCAACCTCAACATAACTTAATTTAATTTAATTTAGTTTAATTTAGTTAATTTTAATTTAGTTTAATTTAGTCCATTTTCACTGCATTAAGTTTTGCAGTGGGGAAGGACTAGAAAGGAACATAGGAACCATTCGTGCTAGTCCACCCTCCCACCCATCCCACCCCAGGGGAGGACATCCATCACACAGTAATCTCGTGTGTGGGAAATTAACGTCTCCTACCCCAACCCTGCAGGAGACGGGACCTCCATTTATTCGTCCCTATCCGAGAAGACTAGAATATCTAACCATTTCTTGATGTTATAGAAAGGCAGCAAATTCTTCTCAATTATTTTAAGACCCTGAGTGTTGGTCCGGCCGGGGCTCGAACCCTCGACCTCCCGCACAACAGTCCAGCGCTCTATCCATTGAGCTAACCGGGAGGCGGTTAGCTCAATGGATAGATAACGTATAAATGATAAGGTATAAATGTAGCATTGAGTTCTAAATGGAAATTAAAATAATTTGCCATCACGGTTTCAGTTCAAAGACGATGCAAAGTTTGGTGATTTGACAATGTTGTTTTGCAAAGGACAACTAAGAAATATACTAAGTTTTGAAATGCACATGCTGAGCTATTGTTCTGCCAATTAGATCTTTTAATTTTACACATCCTCGTTGCTGTTGCCATCGTGGTTTGCTTAAGGTCCCTAATATTAGGGATTCAAGGTAAACCTGTTTCTATTGCCATTTTTCAAGAACTTTTCAAGCTTTAACTACAAATGAATCAGTTGCCATCATTTCCCCTTCCTCCAATTAAGCGCCCTCCTTCCAATAACAAAAATTTTAAATATTTCAAGCGGCTTGGCACTTATTCAAGGAAATGCAGTTCATGAATTGCACTAATGTTCTAATGTGCTTGTTATATGCACAGAGGAGTTATTCCTGTTCACTTGTAAGGGATCAGTTGAAGCCCTTTACATGCCTTTACCCTTTGAGGCAATCAGTGGTTAAATTGTGTTTACTCTTTGAACCAGATGAATCAGATGAACCAGACAATGCAATGTCTGGTAAAAAGAATGAAGATAATAAAATTATTATGGACTAACAGCAATAACAACAATTTTTATTGTGCCCTTCCTTGACAAAAACTGAAAAAAAATAAGAGTACTGGCTTCCAAGAATAACCAGTAATTCAGTACAAAATAATTATGTAGGATATATTTGTTTGATTTTCAGGACACCATGAATGGGGCTTGTTCCATGAAGAATCTCCAAAAAACAATCCTCTTCTACATCATCATACTACCATTGAACTTTTCAACCACACTGCTACATTTCGTAGATCATCAGATTACCCGTTAATTACTCAAATGCTGTCATCTATTCCTGAATTATTGAAAAAGCCAAAGTTTGACATCCATGAAAAGAGCACTAGTGATCTTGCATCAGTTGTGTATGTTCAGAGTGGATGTAATCCACCTTCTGACAGAGATGAATATATAGCACAATTGATGAAATTTATAAAAATTGATTCCTATGGGGCCTGCTTGCACAATAAAGATCTTCCTGAAGCATTTAAGAGTCCCTTAACCATGGATGATGATGGTTTCCATGATATTATTGCAAGGTACAAGTTTACATTGGCCTTTGAGAATGCAATTTGTGAAGACTATATAACTGAAAAACTCTGGAGACCTCTTGTCTTAGGGTCTGTGCCAATTTATAAAGGGTCACCAAGTGTCCAGGATTGGATGCCAAATAATCATTCTATTATACATGTGGATGATTTCAAAAGTCCTAAGGATCTGGCTGATTTCATTAAAAAGCTGGACAGAGATGATAAAGAATACGCCAAGTATTTAGAATTTAAAGATAAAGGAGTTACTAACAAGAGACTTTTATCCATCATGGAAAACCGGCCATGGGGGACATCCTATGAGGAAGTGAACTATGTTACAGGATTTGAGTGTTTTGTTTGTAATAGAATTCATGAAAATTTAAAACGCAAAGCTAAAGGGTTAGTGGAAAATAAGTTTGTTGCCTCTCAAGAACATTATGGCTGCCCAAAACCAGAAAAATACAATTTTCCTCATTCATCTAACCATGATAGTGATGGACAGAGAGATCTTTGGTGGGAGGAGTATGATCAAAGTGTGAGAGAATCACAAAAATTGAACCAACTTGTTAAATCCAACTGGTACTTTTAACACTTTGCAAAGCTTGTGAGCTGATGCTCCTAGCACTAGGGGGAGTGTTCTGTGTAGAAATTCCTCACTGCTGTCCCTCACAGTAACACGTAAACTATGGAGTTAAGATACTTCTCTGAAATGTGATTCACTCAGCTGTCAAACATGTTGCATACCTTTCAGGAAACATAGGCATTGTTTTAGAGTCTCCAAAAGGTCATGTCTGTGGGTTGTGATCGAAGAATTTAAATTCATGTCCTGCCCTTTGACGCCTAAAATGATCAAAATGATTGACTGCAGCAAGAAACAAAATTTGGCTGATCAGAGTTCACACATTACTGAACACTACTGAAAAGCACAGTAATTTAATATACACTGTTGAGATAACTGGTGATGACTCTTGGGAAAATGATCAAGGACGTAATATTTACCAACTTGAAGGTTCAAATTTAACAATTCAACTCTCAGCATCACCAAATAGTAAAATGCAGGGTTGTTAATTGAAATCATAGCTCTTGAAGCTTGGAGTGAAGGATTGAGAAGAAATTGCAAGCGGCACTGGTTACACTCTTGAAGGTTTAAGATTAATGTGATGTGATAAGCATTAGCTCATTACACTATGCGAGTTTGCTTTATTTTAGGTTGACTTGCTAATGATGCTTTTAATTAAACTCAAAAGTAAAATTTGAAATCAGACACAAGATTAATTACAATGGAAAATTAGTCAGAATCTTGATGCATGGTAACCCCCTAGTTTAGCAGGAATCTCCTGGATGAAATCTTGTAGGTCTCTTATACAGCTTCCAAAATCCCCCAGATACATTTAAATGAGGATAGTAACTCATTTCCAAAGAATAAAAGAGTTTCTATCAAAACCAATGATTAATATTCAGTTTCCTTTGTCAGTGGGCTCCTATATATTTAAACTTTTGGTCTGTTTTTAAAAATTTTAGTTTTGGTGGACAAAGACAGTACCTTGTGTCTCCTTACAATAATTATCAATAAAATATGAAGTGAACAAGTGGTTTCCAAAGGTTGGTATTTCCAAAAATGGCATATGTTCATCCTTGTGGTGAAATAATTCCACTCTGTTGAACATGACTGTAATACTCAGTAAACTAAATTTGTTTCAAATTATGGATTTTACAGGTTATTTTTGGAAATTTTGGTGAAATCACAATCTTTTGTTGTTTAACATCATTTTAGCATGCATGCTAATGTAAGAGTTTGCTTTATGCTACTACATTGAAATACCCACTTATGACAGTATGTCCACTGTTGGTTCAGGATTGTGAATGGAGGATGTTCCTGCTTAAAAATAACTTCTGTTCTTGACTTTTTAAAGATGTGTACTTGGAGGTTGTCTTTAACAAGTCACACAACATCAGCTACTTGTTAAAATAATAAGTACACCTTATGGAAAATAAAAACAAATTAATAGGAATTCTTCACCATGGAGCCTGATCAGGTAAAAGTTAAAAATGCAACACATTTTTTCGGTGTACAATATAACAAAGGCTTTTATGTAAATCTTTGCATGCATACATGTAAACTATGTAAAAATAGTGTCACAAATACAAAATAAAATGATTAATAATAAATAGGTTAAAACTAAATTTTAAATCAGAGAATAAACTTTTTGCAACTCTCTGACTGCCTAAAGCTAAAGTACACCCAGTGTAGCCTTTAATTAACAGTAACCGTTGTGGCTGAAAAATTAACATTTACGGTGCCATAGTTCTAGAAGCAAAGGCTTACTTATAAATGCTTTGTAAACACAGTAACATTTTTTCTTATTTTTATTTCTTTTATGGTAGAGGTCAGTTCAGTTTGTTATAATTATTAGAAAGTTAACTTGACTTGCAACGAGTAACCATTATTCAATAAGGTAAAATATAGTGGTTGATATTTGTCAAGTTGCAAATAGCTGGGGTTAATATCCAACTTTTTTGCCAATATTGAGATGAAAAGTTGTTTTGAATTAGTACAAGTTATGCAACATAAAATATGACTTGCAAATGAAAAAATTCCTTTTTTTTTTCATCTTACACAATGCACCAAACAGTAGAGATTAATTGTTCACATTGTTGATATGTTCCCCATTTTTTTTTAAAAAGAAGGCATTGCATATCAATGTTAAAATGCAAAGATTAAGAAAGTTTTCTCTGAGAAAAACAAAGCAAAATAGGAAGCTAGTTTGTTTTGTTATGGCTCCTCAGAGATGGATAATACAATTCTGTACAACACTCACTGCCACATATGTGAGTACTTACTTTTCATCTGTCCCTTCACAATTCGCAATTTCAGGCAAAATTGCTTGAGTGCCATTCTTGATCAAAATCTCCAACTTAATTCAATTATTCCACAATTTAACACAGTACTGCAACTCATGTAGCTTTTAAGTGTGAATTTAAAATGCTCTCAGATTTCAAGTACCTTCAGTATAAGTGTTATAGTTAAATGTAGCACCCTGTCAGCTATTTGTTCACAGGAATGTCCTGCCTGCTATGCAAAATAACCATTACATAAATATAAGCTAACAACGAAACAATTATCCTACAAAGTTGCTGTTTAAAATGAATGTCATAAATTTCTCTATTCAATGTATGAAACATCTTCATAGCATATAAAAATACAACGTCCATTTCTTCCCCTGGGCTCCCACACCTGCCGTTGTTTGTCCTGCCCCCCCCCCCCTCATACGACTTGTCATACAATCTATGATCATGGTGGCTCCATCTACATGTAACATACACAGCATTCATGCAAAACTGTGAGGAACTGTTCATAATCTAAAGTACTTACTCATGATACCTGTTTTTTTACATTTGGGTAACTTAAAAGAAACGTATGATGAACGAATGGCTCTATAAAATTCTGTCAATTTACACTAATTAAGATAAGTCTATAATTCTACACTATGTAAATCATCATCTCCATTGTCATCTTCCTTGTCCATTTCTTTCTCGTCCTGGTCTTTGTTTTCCTCCACTTCATCATCTTCTTTCTCTGTGTCCACATGTGATGTCCCAGCATCATTGGATTTACTTCTATGCACATGTGAAGGGACACCATCTGAAACTGACTGATGCTGTGCAGTGACTGCCACTGGGTTTGATGGTATCTATGAACAAGGGAAAGGGAAGAAGATACTTCAAAATCAGTCATCCCTCAAAATCATACTTACAGCAGTTTACAGCAGAGGTGCAATTTAAAGGAATTTATCCCAGTTTCTGTAGCAGAGCAAGAAAAGGATATTTGCTACTCCTCCATAATAGGAAGAGTTTTCTAATAAACAGTTTGTTGGTATCCATAAATACTCCAGGATGCAGAGAGATTATGTGAGGGGTACTTTTTTTACACCCTTAGTATGCTTAATCTCCAACATTGTAAGGAGAAATAAGATGCTAGTAACTCTTTGAGTTCAAAGCATCAAGTGTCTTTTCCAAGAAAACAACACCATAAACACTGCACATACTAACCACCCAGCCACAACATCTTCCAATACCATTACACAATTTAAGGGATTTTTCCCCCTTTGAAAGTTGGCACACAAACCAAGTTAACCATTGTTCACTGGCAACAATATAGTATTTATGTACATCATCACCATGAACAAGAATCTACTCACTTGCACTCTGGAGAATACAGCTGCTTGTAACTGTTTCTCAAGCTGGAGAATCCTAACATCTTTTTTCAGGTTTTCCTTCTCCAGTCTTTGCAATTGGACCTCCAGTCTAGAAAGCTCACTTTCCTAGGGGAAAACCATTTCAGATTTCAGTTTGACTGATAACAAATAAATTTAGACTACACTGACACAAACATTCACAACAAATTACTCTAAATACTGTTTACCATACATTCAAACATCAGAAAAATACCAAAATAAAGATGTAAATACAAATCTTTTAACCTTCAGGCTTTGAAGCTCAGCTTCCAGTTCAGCTATGCGAGAGATTTTGCTTAAATGCTCTTGCTGAAGTATGTGAATGTGTTGCCTTAGTGTGAGGATTTCTTGATTCGTGTCATGGTGTTGCTGTGAACAGAAAAGTTCCAGTTGAATAAGACCTCATCCTCTATCTGATCTCACAAGATACATCAATAGCCGTAGCAAATTATCACTAATTAAAATTCAATGAAAATATTTTTGTTCCTCCAATTCAGTTTTACTTACTTGATTTACACGCATCTTAGATGTTGAAAACTTTGCCTCTGTTCTCCACGAGGAAGACTGGGGCTGTCCTATGCTGCTCTTTGGTACTGAACAGACTCTCATTGGTTGTGAATTTAATCCAGGTACCTTGGGTAAAGCCCCTCTGGAGTTAGCATGTGTGGGAGATTGAATAGTTAATCCTGTTACAGATAATGGTGTATTTAGTGGTGTACTGGGTGTGCTTGGTCCATTACTTGAGGAACCATTACTGTTTGTCCAACTGGCACTAGTTTGATAACTACCAGGATGTTCTGCAGCTGAGGTCCAAGGCAAAATTTCTGGCGAACCTAAATTGTTATGGGGGCTTACCAACTCCATACTACTTCCTGTCATCAACACGTTTTGCCCAACATCAATAGTTGCAACATCTGTACTGGAACGGTCAAGGTTGAGTCCATCAGAACTCAGTGACTCTACCATTGTAGGTCGATCACTTTCTTTCCATTTCTAATGCACAAAAAGATAGAGGATAAAATGAGACTCAAAGTAGTAGGAAAATAGCACATGATTTATTCTATTCCATTCAATGACTGTGATCACGAGTATATCAGACAGACCAAACATCAGTTTGGTATACCTTTGAAAGAGCACCAGAAAGCTGTTTTCATTTGCGAAAAAGAAAATTCAGCTCTGTTGGAGCACACATGCCTATAACTAACCATACAATT
Source organism: Stylophora pistillata (assembly GCF_964205215.1). NCBI lineage: Eukaryota > Metazoa > Cnidaria > Anthozoa > Scleractinia > Pocilloporidae > Stylophora > Stylophora pistillata. Next base: position 31,069,206 of record NC_142527.1, on the reverse strand, counting down.
GGGTCGGATAATTCTAAAATTATCACTACTAATTGCCGCTACTACTGTACCAGCGCATTTGTTTGGAGGCTTCACATATCAACTCCTCCCATGCTGCTTTAAATCACGATGACCGCAGCTTACTGCCTGACACCTATTTACACCTCATCGGAAAAAAAGGGAAGCTACTTGGTCAGCATATAAAAAGGGCCTCTTGTTGCAACAATCAGATCACCCCTGATGAAGGCACTAAACAGGAGTGTCAAAACATTGGGTCTATAAATTGTAATTTTGGTTACACTCATTAAATGTAAGATATAATGAAAGACTCTCTCTCATATAGAGGAGCTTCGTTATGGAACTTTGTTAACTACAATAATAAGCATCGGCGACCCTCAATTTTAATCAGCTCAGGAAAAGGGTCAGTTCTGAAGATTATTTTAAAGACTTTAAGTTCAAATCTACATCTGCATTTGCTATAAGATGCAGACAACATAATTTTATATATTATTGATCATTGTGTCCATGCAACATTTAAAATTACATATATGTTAGCTTAATTCTTAAACACACGACCCCACAAGCTTTGTAGCTTTAAAAATGATCATGTTTAAATAAAGATTGTGTATGCGTATGTATGTAAATCTTTAAACCAGAGTCGCATCAAACCATGTCTGATTGTCCACCTGGTTGCTGTGCGTACTTAAATATAGCACATCATAGATTTCCAATTTTTTTTTTTCTGAATGTTACAACTCCACATCCAACAAGTGCATCCTTTCCTCAGGACAATGTTCCTTTTCAACTTTCTCATTTGAGCCAATCACCTCAAAGGAATTATTTCCTGTGTTATATTAATTTTGTGTGTGTATGAAGTTTGAGAATGATCCTGAAGGCACCAACCATTTGAAACAAGAGCCCATCAGTGAGGGGAAGGGGTGCAGGTTTTAAATGACCAATGTATACAGTTGCATCATTCTTTCCTACCTTGGTTTAAATCTTCTTGCGACCTTACCTGCGTTTGATCATTGGAATCGTCTTCGGCCAGCCGTCTTCTTTTAGGGTCATGCGGAGATCTGTGTAATGAAGGATCTGTGACATTCCCACTTCCGTGGCTACCCGAGAAAGAAACTTCAGCAACATCAGGCAAATCGGCGTACACTGTAACTTTGCACATCGCATAGCAATTCCGACGCTTGCCCGTACAGTTGACCCTTGGAGTGCATCCGTATCTTTTACCGGGACAGTACAAACACTCGCTCACAAGAAGGTATCTCTCGGTACGTTTTCCTCTCGTCGGAGGCTGTATTCCTTCCCTCAATCTACAGCCAAGCCGTCCTGTTACTGAAGGACGCTCTGGCCGGCCAGAAACAGTTTCCATAATAGCTCCTCCACCGTAGTTTAGCCGCTCAAAGTTCCAGCTGATTTGCTTGGCGAAAAACTGTGGAAGTTCCGCAACGGGAACTTTAATAGGTTCCCCCCATTCAGGTAAAGCACAGTTTCGGCACATGGCAAGGAAGATTTAGCCAATGAATCCCTAAAACAAGAAATAACTTACATCGGAAATGGTAAATTACCGTAGACACCACTGTCACTGAAAGACGCCATGTTTCTTTCTGATGGAAACCGCTGGGTTATACTTCGCGGGGACGGATGGAGCACGTTTGTCTAACCGTGGATAGGGTGGGGAATTTCTTTTCTTTTCTTCTTTCTTTCTTTTTTTTTTATTTTTTTATTTTTTTTATTTTTTTTTCCCCGTATTATTTATTCATCTATTTTCTTATTTATTTACTCATTTTTCAAAGACGTAAGTTGGAATTCTCAAGAAGGAGCAGTTTTAATAATTTCTTCTAGTTAATTTCATCGTGAAAACCGTTCGACTTGTCCTCTTTCGTTGCTTATTCATTTTCTGTAATAAAGAAGCTCGATCTGATCAAAGTTTGGCATTTGTGAAAAATTCTATGAACGCATATTCCACACCTTATACCGCAGAAATGAGGAGACAATCCAAAGTTCCGGTGCCGACTGGGTGGGAAAAAATCCTCTCAATTGCGAACCAATCAAGCCACTGGACTTGGAACATTTGATAGTGTCAAATTTCGGGCATTGGCAGAATAGACAAGTTGCAGACAGTGCTGAAGAGATTTCGCTGAGAGTTTCTTCTAGATTTCTAGAGAATTTGCGGCTTTTCTGTATCTGGCTCTCGACATAGAAAGTTTTTTTTCATTACGAACATGAAGTTGTTGTGGACTCTAGCTCTCGTGAGCTTTGTCTTCTTCGTGGTAGAGGCGGAAAAGGTGAGATTCTATATATGTCGTGCATTGTTTGTGCTCGCGAAGGACTCAGTTATTATCTCCTTCAGTAAGCACTTTATTATGCATGCATTCATCGTTGCCTCTGTAACGCTTGCTTCTCGAAAAGCTATCTCAGTTGCATTTTTTAACACAGTGGATGGTTAACTCACGTCGCACCATTCCAGAAGGAAGCCATCGGTACCTTATGAGAATCGATTGAAATTGTCCTCAACGTGGCAGTTTTGACATCGGTCGTAAAAGTGAATGTCTGCAATGCCCCTACCTACAACCGACCCGAAATTTTCTCCGACTGAAATAGATTTTAGTTTTCCGCATGCAGGTCATTTAAAATCGAACGATACAGGAAAGATGTTTTTGAAAGGAAACAAATCAATTTTACAATCAGCGACATTTTTCGTCTGCTGTCCAGTGTCGAGATGTGATTTTATTTCAGTTGTTTTTCTCGTGGAGGTGATCCTTTTACTCCGAATTCCAGGGCTTCCATTGGTGGAATAACTTTGCCTTCCCGACTTATTAAAGTCCTACTTGGCCAAAACTGTTTTCATATTGCTGTTAAGTTCGTTAAGTCATTTGGGGATGTTTTTAGAATTGTTTGTTTCAAACAGTGTGTCTTTGTTTACGATGGAGGTAAAGGTCGATTATTTTCCTGTGCATGGACAATGTTACAAATTGTGCGACCACAGGTAACCCAGGCTCTATCTGTTGCAAGACAGGGTTTCAATATAGGGGGAGGTTGGGTTTGAAACCTGGAAATTTGCAAGTATTTCCTAGTAAGAGACAATGAAATTTACCATGTGGCTAGTTGTCTATACATTCGATCTATGGGGAAATATGGGTTAAAGCAACCATTAATAGTATTTTCATATTTATTTGTAAACCACAAACAACAGGACAGGTTTCAAGAACTGAAAAAGTGGGCTCATTGGAATCAGATCAAGAAGGCTGTTCTACAAGAACGCTTGCCAACAACCCGTAAGTTTTTTAAAATCTGATATTGACTAGCTTAAAGAGAAAATGCAAGAATTTATATTTGAAATGTACATTAGGTCATCATGAAATTGATATGACTTTGAAAAAAAGGATTTAAAAAGTTTGAAATCCAATTTTCTCAGAGTGGGACAAAATAGTGTTGTCAGAATGAGAGAGGACAGCAGGCAAGACATAGGTGGGGCTCCCATTTCCTTTTTAGAAGGAGGTAGATGTGGACACCGTCCAGCCTAAACTACCTCTGTACAGAGCTCAAAAACATTATTAACAATAAATACAAAGCAGACAGAAAAGTTGAAGAGACCATGAGGTTTAAATAAGTGCAATTTATTTTAAATATTAGAGAAAAAAGAAAGAAAATAAAACTTTTGGTAATATACTGTTATATCACATTTTATATTGTTGCTTTCAAACTGATATGTCTATCTACACAAGGAACACTTAATTACCCAGTTTCTCAGGATGATAACTGTCTTTTCATACATGTTCTTCAGCTGATGTGGAAAACTGCACAGCTTTGCCAGACCGTCTGTTGGATTGGTTCCATGTCTTGCGTGCAATGCATGTAAGGGAGGAGCAGAAGAAGCGTGGTAATTTTGAAGCACAAAAGCCTGGAGAGGTAATTCCACACTTGAAGCTGAGAGAAGCAAAGATGCCTTTTCCATCAGGTGTGCAATCAAATTAAGAACTGAATCAAAACATTTCATAATTTCACTGTGATTTTCTCTTCTTTGTTTTTATGATTAATGCTGTTTTTCCTAGTGGGTAAGTTGACCAGAGAAGTTGCATGCTTGGTAAGAAATCTTTGTGCTCACAAAGACAATTTTATTTATTCAATTGCTTCTGCCCTTAAATTGCAGTCTTTTTCAAATGCTTGTAGCTGCTGTCTTTGTTTCTTTACAGGTACTTAACCTCCAAATTTTTGGAAATTTCAACCCCTATTTTTCCATGGAAAATGCAAATTAACCATTTCTTATTTTACAATTGTATGTTTGTTTCTTTTTCAATATTTTTTACAGGATTTGATCAAAATGCATGCCGAGAGCCTATCAGTTCTGTGTTCCGTCTTGTGTTGGATAAAAACCATGACGGTGTGTTAGATGAGTCTGAACTGGCAGTCATTTATGACATCGCAACAGAGCCTTGCATAAAAAAGTTCTTCAAGAATTGTGCCAATGAGAGGGAGACCTTTACTGAAGCTGAGTTCTGCAGTTGTTTCACAGCAGTTGGTAATTGGAGATTTTCTCTGGATTTTTAATAGATAAAAGGCTGGGTCCATAGAAGTACAGACACTAGAAATATCATTAGGCATATTTTCACACCAAATGGAGATTATTTTGAGTGTAATGCTATGTTTTTAAAATACTTATCTGGATTAACCCATTAATGGCCGTAGCTTTTGTGGAAAACTGTGTTTTGAAGCTAGTCGAGCAGATTTCGGGTCACTGTTGTGGTTTTAAAAGCTCAAACTTACCAAAAACCCCTTGACAGCTCGTGCACTTGACGGCCTTTCGATCCAAATGCAAAATGGCAGCCTGAAAATCTCGGGCACGTGCAGAGAGCAAAATTTCAACATTTTTGGGTTGAAAAGTCATGCCCCACTTACGACTTTTACTTTTCTCTCTTTCTCCTGCCCTTTTTTTCCCCTCTCCTTGCCTGAAGTTTCTCCTCACTTGCTGGAAATTGAGTAGGCTTCATTTTGGTGTAGAGATTTTTCAGAAACTACTCATTATTTTCAAAGCACATGCTTGGAAAGGTAGGTGGGTAATGAAAGACGATTTTCGTGCAGATTTTCAGGTCAAAGTGACATGGTTTTTTGGCTATTTCACCAATCTCCTTCACTCAATTGCGCTCATTCTGGTATCGTCTGTAAGATATTTTCAACCTGTTCAAGTACGTGCTCAAATTCATGCTCCAGGGTTAAAAGTGATGATGTCACAAGGCGTAGAAAGGGTGTGGGTCCCCATGGGCGCATATGGGCGCACTGGACGTCAATAGGTTAATTATTAGTTGATGGTTATTAATAGTAGCTCAGGAGCAATGACTAATCTAAGGTGAATAACTGTTAAAAACAAAAAAATTTGAAATACAAACTATTTTAAGTAAAAGCATTGGAAGAAAGTTAATTACTGTATAACTTTAGAATGGCCATTCTTAACTGCATTTATTGTTAGATGCATTAAATGTTTTTCAAAAATGCATTAATAATTCATGAGCTGACTAACCTATCACACAAGGCAAATTGATCACGTGTATGAACCTTTTTATAGAATGATCATTCAGAAAAGCCCAGAGAGGATTTTGATTTCTGTCTCGGGGGAAATTGGGGTACAATTATTCATAAACAACGAAATCATCCCTGAATTATGAATGAAAATATGATTACTGTGATCTTTATATCAAGATCAGTAGAGATCTTTATATAAATATCACTTTAATTATAATACCAAATTATTCCCCAAAAGGCAGCATACAAAAACATTACCCACAGTAAACAACAAAGTTTATTTTCCTGATAAATTCTTGCTAGAACAGAAATTTGTTCTTTTACAATTTCCCGTTGTTCACAAAATTAATTGTGCAGTTTTGAATACTCTGAGCTTCAACTCTAAATGCTATTTCCTCCAAGAGTGCGTCTTTATTTCTTCTTGAACTTTGCCACTCGCCAAAAATTTTGTAAGCCCACTTTGTGGCATACCGAGTAGCCCTTGGAACACAACTATCCAAGTAATCTTTCTCTTCCTTCGCATTTTTTGGTTCTCGAAACATGAATTTGTGCGGCATTTCAAGGAAAAGCTTTCTGAACTTTAACAGCAGCCGAACAAGGAGCACTTTTCCCCTCTGCATGTAATTAACTTTTAATGCATTCAAATCATGTTTAGAATAATCCCTAGAGAGGCACGGGTCTTTGAAGCTATTTAAAATACTTAGCACACATTTTATCAGGTCTAAAAACACTCGGCTACGCCTCATGTTTTTAAACCAGATAAAACACTGCTGCTTGTTTTTTAAAAAGCACTTAAAAATTATCAAATCCGCAAAGTAGCCCAGCCATCCTCAGTTGCAGGGAACATGTGGGAACTGGATGGAAATTAATCCTGAAGGGGCTCGATTGTGCTTACGTGTATGATATAAAATGCTTATCTTGTGTATTTTGTTTTTCAGAACCACCATGCTTGCACAGGTTGCGCAGTAACCTACCAGCTCTTCTCATCAGAGGTGAAACACGCGTTATGCCTGGTGCTTACACTCCCTCTTGTGATGAAGATGGCTTTTATTTGCCTCGTCAGTGCAGAGTTACAGACAGGCAGGGAACAAAGGAATGTTGGTGTGTGGATCGACATGGAAGCAAAATTGAAGGCTTGTTAGATTGCGGTAGGTATTCTGAAAAATGTGGATAGTTTGTGTAGTTGAAGGTTTCCTATTTTCTCTTTCCACACAGTCACTGAGCACTAACAAGAAAATGAGCTGATCAATCATCTCCATAATGTTATAGAACATTTATATGGTGATGTTTTGGAAGTTTATCAAGTTTTGACTTAACGAGAGCACTGTATATTGCTTTTAATTACAGTTTACTAAATTTTTTAAAATCAGTTTTTCAAAAAAATTTATCTGGGTCAAAGGCCATGAAAGGCTTTTAAGATGAAAGCGTGTAGGAAGCATGTAAAAAAGTTATGAAAGAAAGTTTGCATTCCTATCAGATTACATTGCAGTCATTTATGCCCAAAAGCATAATTATTTCAGTGGGGAAAGACTTTTCAGGCCCATAACCAGTTTGTTTTAGGTGGATATGGGATTCTAATTACCTACGGGATCCCATTATTCAAGGTTTTATTTTATTTTATCAAAATGCCAGGAGGAGAATAACATACACCCCTGGACATCCGCTGACATTACTTACACTAAATAGGCCATTATTTTTACAGTTCTGCGCTTGGTTGCCAAGCCTTTGATTTGGAGTGGGGCTGAAGGTGACCTTGTTTTGATAGAGACCAGCAGCTATTTAGCATGATAACTAAGTAATTTACATTTGTACTTTTCCAATTACACATCTCACAGTGCTCCTCTTTTTAGTCGTTTGGGAATTCTACCGATAAAAATGCTTAACTTCAAATTGGTTGCCTCTCTGTTACATGACATCAAAAATCGCTGTGCTCCTCCCAATATTTCTGAACTTTTTACTCACTCTGAACAGATTCATTCCTACTCTACTCGTTTCTCAGTGTGACGATATTGCATTGTCTTACTGTCCAATCAGATTTCAGTATTTACACATGAGCACCAACTTGTTTTGTCTCCCTCTGGTTTTCCTCACCATGGCCGCTTGAAAGTTGTTTGTGAGTTCACAATGTTCTAATTAAATGAGTTGGAGTTTGAGAACGTGAGCCAATTCTTTATACTCAGTAGCTGGAAGCTTTTATATAAAACAGGTGAGAACAAATCATCAGTTGTTTTCCTTTTCTAGAGTTGGTGCGGAAATATGGAATGGCATCCCCCCTGAAATTCGTAAGCTAAGGAAAGCACCTTTTAAACGTGAGCTAACTCACTTGCTTTTGAAAATTCTAGAAATTAAGGAGATGAATGTTGACTTGCGCTACCTTGACCTTTCCAGCTTATATTTGTATTTCAACTGATTGGCTTTCTCTTTGACCTGTTAAAACTCCCTTGTGTGACTGGCCCAGTTAAAATCTTTAACATGATTATCACTACTATTATTTATTATTTATTTTTATTTGCTCATTTACTTATTTATTTCATTGTTGCGTGTGTGTGCGTGTGTGTGTGTACGTGTGTGTGTGTTTGTGTGTGTATGTGTGAGAGCCTATACAGTGTCTGTTTAGCTAGCCCGCCTAGAATAGCCTTGCTAACTCCGGGCTACAAAAGCCTTTATTTCTTTAATTTAAAAAAATAAATAAAGTCAATTAAAGTCAAAGCAGCAATGTCTCTATCATAACAAGGTCACCCATAGCCTCACTCCCATTCAAAGGCTTGGCAACCAAGCATGCAACTGTAAAATGGATTATTGTGGAGTAGTTACCATCAGTATATGATGTTAATGGTGAATAAAATTTTTCCTTTTTGCAGTGGACAACACTGAACCTCCTAAGAGACTCTCTTAGGAGGAAGAATCACAGGAGCAGCCAGTTGTGAATTCATCACCTTAGATTCTATAGTGCTGACTGTTCTCAACTTTTTATTGTGTTAGCATTGATTGGTAGACTCCGGTTTAAGCTACTGCAGCAAATTGTGAAGTGTTTAATCTTAAAATTTTGCCTTTTTTGCTTAGAATACTTGAATTGAGACAGTAGACAAATGTAATTAAAGTATTTTGATATATGTTTCTTGACTAATTTTGTATGAAATCGCTGTGAAGTAAGGGGAACTGTCTCATTGTGAGGTTGGTCTAGTGCAACATGTACTATGGGTTTGTTGAAAGTATTATACTACTCCAAATAAAATCAACTACTTGTCTCTGGAAAGGAGTATTTTGTGCGGTGTTTTGGTGCTCTTGTTAGTTCTTTTTTCAAATTTTATGTATACCAAGTTATCTTCTATCCATTTACTAGAGAGATAAAATTGTGCCTTAGCTCACGCACCATTTAGATATCTATATCTTTTACAGGGTTCGTACGCGTCTTGAAAACCCTTGAAAACACTTGAATTTCAGGAGGCTGATTTCAAGGCCTTGAAAGTACTTGAATTTCGTTTTGGGTCCTTGAAAGTCCTTGATTTTTTGTTGAACAACATCGAAAAGTATCTGCTTTTGTTTTGCGCCATCGGTAAACCCAAAACATAGCTCTTAACAGAAACATTTTCTTGGTTTTGAGGTAAAATTGTCATTACAAAAAGTCCTTGAAATTTCTAAGTAGGGTCCTGCAAAGTCCTTGAAAAGTCCTTGAATCTTTGACCTGAAAAAGTGTACAAACCCTGCTTTTAATTATAGAGCGTTGGTCAGTGCAATTCTGATTTGATTCTTTGTGAAGAACTCAATTGCTTTGTCTTTGTTCTGTACTTGTTGCAAGCATGAAAAACATCTTTCCCGTTCTATTTATTGAATTTAATAGTTGTTTAAGCTTATAATATTTACAAAAGGATATATGGGCTATTTTTATATAAAAAAATCAGAGTTGGTGATGTTTGAGAAAACCCTTGATAAGGTGCCCCTCTGTTTATCTTCAGAGAGTTCTCCTAAATTCTTCTAGAAAGCAGTATCATATCTTACACTGAGTAAAACTGCTTAATCGTATGCCCTCTTCAAGAAACCAGTGCTATGACAGATGCTGGGTTCAAAGATTTTCCAACCACCACGTGAACATTCTTGAACGTGTGTGGAAATCCAGCTAACGATCATGGCTGCGTAGAACTGCTCACTATTACGTAAATGGAGGTTAAACCATAAGAATGGCATGGATAAAATTTCCGCATGTGCCAAAAGGCGATGGGGTGAAGGACACACCCTAAAATTAACGCAGTGCTATTTCCGGTTTCAAAGCGGCCTAGTGTGACGTCACGATTTTTCGTAGCTGCTATTTATAGAGAGGAGTCTCAAGGCTAAACAAACCAACGACGAAATGGCGGTCAATCACATCGTTTCGCTTTGCCTATTTCTTGCGCTTCTTGTAAGTTCAACTACATATTTTTTCTTCGGAGTTATTTTTCCATGTTTTTGCTAAGTGGTGGTTATTTTCTCTACGTCTTTTCTGCCAGGTCCTCGGCGTGAAAAGCCGTGAAGATTTCGATGAAAGTTCCTCAGGTATTGAGTGCTTTTATGGAAGTCATAATTGAGAGCTTCAGTACAGCTTATGTGATACGGAAGGCAGTTTGATGGTCAAATATTTCTACGCTACCGCTTGCTACAGATCTTTTGTAAATGTGGTGTAGTCTAAAATGCGAAAGTTCACCATTTGTTGTCAAAGTGCGCTTGAAGCAGTAAGCTGTTGGTTTCTTCTTCCATTCGCCTTCTGCGTCTCCGAAAACATCTGTGCTGAAGTTCTCGAGTAAAGTATAGATTTCCTGAATGTAGTAAGTTGTCAAAAATAGGTTGAAATGTCGTTGCTAGGATTAACAAAAAGTGAGACGAACAAAGGATAAAATGTCTAAAAGTAGTACATGACAAAGGACGCTGCATGCACAAACTGAACGGTTCGCTGATTTCTTCATAAAGTTGTATTTGTTTACAAAGTACCTAACCTTTATTCGTATGCTATGTTGACTAATTAATTTTACAGCAGTTTTTCTGACTGTTACAACTACCCAACAGGGAATGTAGTGCGGTCATTTTACAATGTTTTGAGAACTACCGTTATCAGTCTCTTTATGCCGTCCATCGAGTAGAATTAAATGTATATTTCTGATTGGGTTGCGATTGGAAGACAACAGATATGTATCGTACAACTTGGAAATCTTCACCGTCCTTCTTGTTCATTTTACAAGCCAGTCAATTCGGATTCAATCCTAGCAAAAGAGACAATGGTCATGTTTCTGATTGACATCTATTCATAAACGATTTACATAAATCGTTGCCTGAGAAGCAGCAAATTAATACATACATACATACATACATACATACTTTATTTATTCCAGAAGCAGACTATGTATACACTAAGAGGAAATGGAAAATATGCTTCCAGAAAAGGAAGTTAAGAGGTTATCCCTATGTGAAAACTCCCTAAAAAATAAGTCTAAATGAAAATAAAATACTTAGTTATAATTAAATATTTAAATACAATATAAGCTGAGATTTAAAATGCTGAAGATTATCAGCTTCCACTATGTTTCTTGGTAATTCATTCCATAATTTAACAATCCTAATGAAGAACGAATGTTTATAACAATTAAGTCTTGCTGGTTTGACGTAAAGTTTGTACTGATGATTTGCTCTCGTACATCTAGTTGTGGCAAAATCAAAAAAGGTTCCAAAATCTAAATGGTAAAAACCAAAAACAATTTTATAACACTCAATTAAAGATAGATAAGTTCCACGGTCAGAAAGAGTAGGCCATTTTAGCAATTTGCATCGGTCTTCGTAGGACATGTCTCCTTTGCGTTGATTTAATACCACCACGGAAGGAATGAATAAATGCAGTCCTTAATAACGCCGCATCAAAAACACTCAATATTAAATTAGGCTGCAGCAAATATACCACAGATTTGGAGAAGAGGCTTTGATGGCTAAACTACAGAGCACAGGGCCACTTTCAACCATCCACCAAGAGAACAAGCTCATTTAGCTCACTTGCTCTTCCATTGCCAAGGCAAATGAGCCACCAAATATAATTATAGCCCTAAGACTCAACATGCTTATTCATTATTCCTAATTCATTCATCCAATTATGAGCAAAGTGAACTACTAAATATATAGACCTTAGATTTAATGGTGAGTCAAACAGGCCACTAAACAGACCAAAATGAGCTGGCAGATATATCTTCTTTCAAAAGTGGCCCTGTATTGTGTGGTTGCTCTGCTTTGCTAATGGAGAATGCCATTGTCATCTAGATAAAGAGACAGAGCATTGTAAACCTCAAAGCACTGTCCCCAGAATAATAATTATTAACTTGAATTCGTCTCTACAGATATCTGCAACCAGAAAAAGAAACCTGGCAGGTGTATGGCTATTATTCCAAGATGGTACTACAACAGAGCATGGAACAACTGCACAAAATTCATTTATGGAGGATGTCAACAGAATAAAAACAACTTCAAGACTAAGGACGAATGTGAACAGACATGCCTACCTAAAAGTTAGTCTAGGGAGTGAGCAGTCAAGTAATACACTGACTGTAGCAGAGTTTTCTGAAAGAAATTTAGTCACACAGAAATAGTGTAAAGTAATATTCCACAGGTTTGGAAAAAATTGCTTGTGCCATCAAAGTTTGGCTAGAGTATTCCCCATTCTTGGATGCTTAATCAATGAACACTCTGCAATCATTTCAAATGCTTTATTCTTCCTCCTTTAGTTAAGCCCTCAAATGTAATTTTTCAGTGCCACTGGTAATTCTTTCTGTACATTTTGTTGCTTTCAGGAGGCAATAAATTTCAGACCTCAGTAGGTGAACCGGTTAATGAAGGAAATGAAGAAGAACCCTGCACAGAAGCATTATTACGTTCAGTTGTATTGAAAATAAACTGTGCGAAAGCAATGATGCCTAATATGCAGATATCCCCCTTTCATGTGAAGCACATGCGAGCCTGTAAAAAAGCTGGTTTCTCTTTACCACTGAATTGCTCTTTAAGTGAAGATCACAGCAAGTGGACATGTGATGATAAGTCAGGAAAGAAGATATTTGGATCTTGCTAATGCATGTGGCTTTAATCTGTTTTCATAAACATCACTGAGGATGATGGAATAGCTCCTTAACAAAGAGTTGTTTCAATTTTGTTCTATTAACCATTTGTGCCACATTACAATGACACATGTACTTTCCTAGAATGTAATAATTTGGATTTTTAGACTAATTTTTCATTTTGTACATTTTGAATTATTGTAAGATTGACTAATTGACAGATTGCACTAAGCTGCAATTTAGATTTTTTATATCGTACACCTGTCCTCTGTGCTACAAAGGGACATTAAAGTGAATATCCTGCCTTAGTACAACGTAGTTGTGACCAAGGGGCAAGATTAGTAATGAATTTTTATGTCATAGCATTATTTAAGATATTTATCTGGACATATTTATCCTAACAGTGTCAATTCTAGTGAAGAATAATAAAAGATTAGTTTATATAACACAATCACCAGAGAGTCACTGTGTGCAGTTAGTTACTGCTATCTTTTTACCTGCATTTGTAACATGCCTCTGGTGTAAACTTGAATTTGGTTAGTAATGATGCTGACTCAGGGCTCAAAATTAAGGGTAACCCATTAACCAATGGTTAGCAATTTTCAACCTTTGGTTACTAAAAATGTGCCTAACTAACCCAACATGGTTAGTAAAATTTTCTAACATTTTTAAACATTGGTAGACCTCAGGATAAAGAGCACGTAGACCCGCCTCTCAGAGGAATACTTGAATACTCAAGTTGTTTCGTCAACTTAAACTCTTTTTAGAGAATGTTCTGTAGATGTACAGTTCTTGACTAATCATGGTGAACGAGGGGGAAACAAAATAGGTGCTTAATTGTCAACGTTTTTAAGGTCACCATGCAATTTCAGCCACTCTTTAATTTCTCCTAGTCGTTATTATCAAAATTTTTAATATTTGAGATATCGTGACTTGTGAGCTTGAATACCAAACTTGGTAATTTGGTTAGTAAAAAAGATGTCTACGAACCCGAAGGGTTAGTGATCCAAAATTAAATTCGAGCCCCGCTGACTGTATAGGAAACACCAAAGCTCAACGAAGGACTCAATGAGTATTTGCAGAGACATGTCTCCTGATTTCCCATCAATTACTTCTTCAGATTTTTAATAAAACAAGAAAACAGCAACAAACCATAATTTTACTCGCAACGTACAATGTCCATGGTGATAAAGTTATTCTTTCATTTACCTTCACCTCGATGTCACATCATTAAAGCAAGTAGTAAAGACAGGAAACTGAGTTTCTCAAAAAATTTGATAGTCCTCCGGTGGCCCCATACAGCTATCCTTCTTAATTATATTACAGTTTCCCTTATTCCTGTCTGAACCCCATGCCATGCAATCTTCTTTCCTTCGTATACCTCTGAAAATAATGACGCCTTTGGACAGAGCATCACTATGTGGCTCATGAATGGTAATATAATGTCTACCCCTTTTAACCACATTCATCCCTCTGTGTGTTTAAAATGCTTGTGGCTATCGACTGTCAACCGACGCTTTGTTCTTCAAGGTTTTCACTGGTTGCGTGATATCCCAGAAGGCAACAAGAGGTGAGGATTATTGACAGAGGTTCAGTTCAAAATCGATTAAACTATTAAGTTCAATGACTTTATTTAGAGCAAAGGGTTGTTACTGTAAGAGTTACTTTTCGTGATCACACTCCCCTAGTATGTCGAACTTTTCGAAAAATTGTGAGCAAATTGCACATCGGTCAGCCATAAGGATTTATTGTATACTAATTAGGAAAACAAATGATCGATAATTGTCTCTTGTTTATCGGCCTCTCTGATGTCTGGTAGTATCTGAAAAACGATCTCTAGTATTTTCTGACCCTGTGAAACCGGCCCCTATGACAAATTTGATAAGCTTGTTACCAAAGGGCGTACATGACAGATCAGCTGTTATTACTTTCTAATCTGTTATCTGGTTGCTGGTGCACATCCAAATCACGAACGCCACAAAAGTGATGAAGAATCCTGGTGTTGACGTGAATAAGCATCGTAAAAGACTAAACTTGTTACTAGCAGTGACTTAGTATCCAGCTTGTGCACGAAAACAGGCCCAAGAACACGAAACACCCCTACAGAAATAAGTATGTCAAAAATAGGAACATATTTATCATTCGCAGCTCTCGCGTTTTGCCTTCTGTTGTGTTTTCTGCTGTCATACGAGCATCAGCGACTGCAGCAGCGGGTAGAAACATTGGAACATGGAGCTAAACCACGTAGGTATTGCTATTATAACCACTTCGCAGATGGATCTGCTCAAACTTAACAGCTTCAAAACGGCGCGGTCTCCTTAAATTTCATTTGTATTTATTCATCTTTTTATACAAAATCCAGTTCGTTCAGCTCTCTCTTTCTTATTGTACTTAACTTTACTTTCCCCTCCCCTGAATTTTTTATCGTTTATCTAGACCTAGAGTTTCTCGTCACATCTGTTTTCAATCATAGATTTTCATTTCATCAACCGACTTGATAACGCAAAAGTTGAGTGCATTGCATCAAATAAGTTCGGAAGTTTTTATCTGCCTCATAATAGGATTATGTACACTGCAGTAAAACAGGTGTGCATGTCGTTTTTGATAAATTAGGTAGAGACCAAAAGGGGGAGATCCGGAGAGGTGGACATTGGCATCACTACAGACAATTTCATCAAAAAAACCTAAACAACAAACAGATCAACAGATAATTTCTCCCTTTTTGTTCTCATCACGAGATTTTGGCATACAACTTGAAGGCGCTCTGTCCTGTTCATCTAGAGAAGGATCCTCCTCCAAACAAGGTCCCCGATAAAATTTCCGAAAGGAATTGTTGTTCTTCTCCAACACGGCATAAGCCATGCTCAACCAAAGTTATCACAGTGCTCTCGTCAACCAGAGCCGGAGTTCAGCTTCCTTTTGACTTGAAGGGGCAAAAAAAAATGTCTTTCTCAGTACTTCCGGGACTAACTTGTATTGTAAAGCAATCCTCTTTTACCGTTCTATTGAAGAAAAACTGTTACCAGAATTCACAGCAGAGGCAATCTCGACTTCTCCTATGTAGTCGTCAACATCTGTATGGGAAAATGAACTTGTCCTGATTTAGCGCTCATCTGTTTTTAATAATGAGATAGTATAAATTATTACGACATTCGATAACAGAACATAAAACTGAACTATTCAAACTCTTCAGATCTGGATCAAAGAAACGCTCGTAGAACCAAGAGAAACAACGACAATACCGATGAGCACGACTTGGAGTGCAGTCAGAAATTGACGGCTTGTGTGCAGAAGGTTACAGAAAATCAACTGCGGTCCCTTCTTGAGAACAAGACATGTGTAAGTGACGAAAGTATTTGTGTTCAAGGATCCGCAAAACCTAAAGGTGATGGTGGACCAGCTGGAGAACGAGTCCCCCAAGGAGAAAAGGGGGATACCGGTGAGTCGAGGGGAAGCCAAGGCAGCCACAGTGAAAACTATTTTTTCATTTGTTCAACGTTTTTTACATTCATCCAATAAAACTAGAGGAATTTCAAGGACGGTATTTGAATGGAATTTTACCATGGGTGAATTTCAGACAAACTCACGCCTGTGAATTTTTTTCCTCAGGGGATGGTGTTGGTGGACTTTTGACACCCTCTATCCCGGCATTCATTGTAAAACCACACCCTGTAACAGTGAGAGAGAATGACACCGCCTCCATTCCCTGCAGGACCGATGGAATGCCGAGGCCTGCTGTGACCTGGAGTCGAGAGGACGGCCAACTGCAGAACGAGCGGAGTTTTATTTTGATTGACGGCTCCTTGATGATAATGGATGCTGTTCCCAATGATCAAGGTACCTACGTTTGCAAAGCGTTCAACTTCATTGGTGAGGTGGAAGCGAAGGCAAACTTAACTGTGTTAGGTAAGATGTAGCTATGGAACGTAGATCGGTAATTATGAATCATACTTTTTTCGGCAGAATGGGTTTTCAAAACACTCAGCTACAGCAATCCAAAACAGGTCAGTCCTCCGATTACCAGATAAACAGCCTTTATGATCCCTTTTTTACCAGATAAACAGCCTTTATGATCCCTTTTTTACCAGATAAACAGCCTTTATGATCCCTTTTTTACCTGATAAACAGCATTTATGATCCCTTTTTTTTCAAAAGTCCTTTAATTTTTCTTTTTTGTGAATGACTGTATTACGTCAATTGGCTTAGATGCAAAGTTTCAGATGTCAACAAGACTGAAGGACATTGCACCAAACATTATTTACCTTCAAAATGCTTTATAACGAACCTAAGTTAGGAGCTAGTCATTATCTATCGCCTGGGGAAGGATTTTAGGGGGGACTTCTCAGGGGGGGACGGAGGGGAGATCAGGTATCACTGACAGAGTGTAAAGCGGAGACTATGGTGAATTGACTGTCAATTGACTGCTAATAAGGCGGGGATCTCCATGCGAATAAACAGTGACCGGTCCTGTAGTGGATTACGAACCAAGCTCGAATCCATGGATTTCAGACCTTCTTGATTACATTTCAATTGTGGGGAGTTGTTTTTGTTCCAGTTTGTTTGTTAGCTTACTAATTTTTTTTATATTTGTAATATGTAGTACCCGTTCGAATCTTAGACCATTCGCCACATACGTTCGTAGAGGAGGAAAGTGACTTGACACTCCGCTGTCCAGTATTCGGAAGACCTGAGCCGGAGATCACGTGGAACAAAACTTCCGGTGCTCCCTCCACCTGGAGAACGTTTTTGAATGAAGGAGAAGTGGGATTTAGCAAAATTGAGCTTAAAGACAGCGGCTTCTACAGATGTGTGGCTCAAAATATCTTTAACGAAGTCGACGTTATTTTGAGAGTGACTGTAGTTCCTCGCTTGAGATTTGTTATTGTTCCAAGGAAAAAGACGGAGATTCATGTTGGCGATGACGTAGTTTTGACATGCGTAGCAGACAGTGGAGAATTCATTCCTGTTGTCACGTGGTCGAAAACATCTGGTGTTTTACCTTCTGGATCTCGTTTAGATGAAAATGGAACTTTGGTCATCGCCAATGCATCTTTTGATGCCACTGGTTCTTATACATGCACTGCGAAAAATATCATTACTTCTATTGAAACTGAGGTGGAAGTGGACGTATTGGTTCGCACTTGTACTGAATGGAGAAGGCTTGGTTACACAGAAAGCGCAGAGTACCGAATTGACCCTGATGTTGAGGGTCCAGTCCCTGCATTTCAAGCGCTGTGCGACATGGAGGATAAAAATGGCGTCGGAATTACAATCTTTCGTCACGACAGTGAAGGCAGAATTCAAACTTCCACTTGTGATCCACCAGGCTGTTACAAAAAAGATATCAACTACACAACATCTTCATTGGCTCAGATTGTATCGGTGATAAATATCTCTTCTCACTGTGAGCAGTTTATCCGATACGACTGTATGAACTCACTGCTACTAAACCGAGGTATGCCTGTAGGCTGGTGGGTGTCACGCGATGGAGAGAAGATGAAGTACTGGGGAGGAGCTCCACCCAATAGTGCAATGTGTGCGTGCGGAGTAAACAACACATGCGCAAAAGGAGGAACCTGTAACTGTGACGCTAATGATTACGTTCTTCGCCATGACGAGGGGCTGTTGGAGGACAGAGCCACCTTACCTGTAACTCAGCTGAGATTCGGAGACGCTGGTAAACTTAACCGCGAGTTTGGATTTCATATACTCGGGAAATTGAAATGTTTTGGAGTCTTTCAATAAATTGCGCAGTATTTAGGTCGCTAAGGTGTAACTGTAAAACTGTCCTTGATGACTGCTGAAGAACACTGGTCTGGTCAAAATTCCAAACCGTCCTAGTGCAATGTTTAATAGCTGAATATTTGCCATGAAATATTACATGGCCTACAGGAGTAACTGGCTCCAACTATGGTGTTGAAGTGATTTCTCCCATCGCAGTCTCGATATAGAAACTTAGTTTTACGACTTAGTGAACCAAGTGATGACATTCTTCAGAGAAAACGAAGACGACTAGAGTGTAACAGTTCTTAATCATATAAACTAAGCACCAAACCTACCTTTTCTTGCTTTTATTAGAGGTAACCAGGATATCGACATGCTAGAAAGTGTTGGTGGACACATGAATTTTTAATAAAGTGTATCTGATAATCTTTATAAAATACGATTTGTGTTAAATGTACCCTTACAATAAAGACACTGATGCATTTGAAGACAGAAAGATGAATATTGTACATTGATGTAGATAAATCCAATTTGGTCAAATCAAAAATTGAAACATAAAAACTTACCCGACTCTAAGTAGTTAAAGGAAAAGGCTAGGGTGGCTGTTTTTTATAAAACTGTATTAAAACTAAGAAAATGGGCCTTAGCAGATACTGAGGCTATTTCCGAAAGTCCCGAAAAAGCCTTTATCATAAACAAAGATAAATGCCAAGCCTTCCAAACACCGCGAAAAAAAATAACTGTACTCATTCAATCGAATGGTCAGGTACTAAGTCAAATTTTGAAAGTGAAGGTTTTTAAAACTCATCGAAGACGGCCGATTTCGAGGCATGCTGTGAGTTTTGTTTCGTTTGAAAGAGCTTGTGAAGTTGCCGTCTTCCTCAGGGCCATGAACTTGTCAATATCATGCAGTGTTTATTTTTTCTCAGTATTTCATTACCAAATGAGACATGCTAGTTCGATTTGAAATTCTCTCCACCTTCCTCGACCTAAGATCAAAATGAACGATGCGTTTCAAGGTTTCCTCTTTACTGTGGCAGTGGTGGCGTTGCTGCTTTCGAGCGTAACTCTTATTCGCCTTGACACCAATTCTGTCGAGTTGACTCTGATGCGTCAAAACATTAAGAACCTGGAGATTGAGCTTCTCAAAGCAGAGGACAGCCCATGCAAACCGTGTCAGGGTAAGTACGAGGAGGATGCTTCGGTTTTTTTATGAACCTGCCTCGAAAGGTTTCTTTAAACAGTCGGAATGGAGGCTTTGAAGTAGCAGTTTAGTGGGCCGGGAAAGATGTACATCAAGTGGTAGAAATGAATAACAAAGAACGAGGATTAGAGGATTCCAAGGGGAGGTTAACGCAGATTGTATATGCATGTCGGGTTTGAACAATTGAGGTTCAATTTTTGTAAGATGTTCTTATCTTGATCAAGTCCTTTTAGCCTCAGGTGGTGGTCCTAGTCCATACAGTTCAGGGGTGTCGTCGAAACTTTCAACGATGTTCGGAATTGATAGACAGCATCCCAATTTCTATCGGTTTAAGGCTGAACAGACTGCTCAATGTATTACGTCTCAACTTAAGTGAATAATTTTTCTGTATAAAAGGTTGTTGCAGTTTTTCAATTTTAATAAGAAGTAGAATGGTAATTGAAAATACTAGAGAACTCGCAAGAGCTAGTGACGTACTTGTCTGTGGTTATGGCCCCTTTAAACTAAATGATTCTGTGAGCTAAATAGACACCCAGTTATATCCAAAACAGAAACGGTGATGGTTAAGGAAGAACCAAGCTCCAAGCATTATAAGAACCAAGTATTATAAACAGCGATCGTTATTGCCTAAGCGTTCATGTAAAAAAGCCCTCACCCGGAGGTGAGTTATGCATTGCCCCCTTAATTTGTTTTTCAAACAATACTT
Organism: Stylophora pistillata; assembly: GCF_964205215.1. NCBI lineage: Eukaryota > Metazoa > Cnidaria > Anthozoa > Scleractinia > Pocilloporidae > Stylophora > Stylophora pistillata. The sequence goes on along the minus strand of NC_142527.1, from coordinate 31,049,003 downwards.
TCGATACGTACTGACACGGAAAATGAGAAACAAAAATTTCTAAAAAAGCTTGGCATCGTTTCAATCCGTTTCCTGTTCGGGTCATTTTACAGTGTGTCAAAGGCAAAATACGTCAAAGTCAGCCGGGTCTTTCGATTGTTTTGTCCATTAATGATTTATGACGTTGTTAGAATGGAGGGCTGGGTAAGATTTCCACCCAGCTGCCCCATATTATTCTCAAACAAAACCGTAGTTGCAAGAGCAATCTACTGCTTTCGCAATTGGTTTTTTCTATCCAAGACCTGGATGCATAATAAAGTGTGGAGCTGTGCGGAAAATTCTACGCAAGATATTTCATGAAAAAAAAAATCAAATTAAAACACAATTTTTGAAATGTGGGCTTAGGACTGATCAATAAGAGTGCAGACGAACATCCTCCCGGTGTAAGTCTCCGCGCGGCCTTTCGAATGCAAACCTCAAAAGGTGAGATTACAAATTGTTCGAAAGTTTCACACAATTCAGTTTGACAGCATTCTAAGCTTCGGATCGGTATTTACTCATCATACATGATTCTTTTCAGACCACCTTAACATACAAGAAAATAGACAAAATTATGACCAAAGAAGGTTCTCCAGAGACCTTGGGCTGGGTAAGGAATCCAAGTCACGCCAGAAAGGCAAGAAAGGTATCAACCGAAAAATGAAAATGGAAATAAAAGGGGAGGTAAAAAACGAGGTTCGCATGATGCTGAGTACACTGACCAAAGTCTTCTGCGCAAAAGAAGAAAAGCTTTGTTTCGGAGGCCCTAAAGGTGATAAAGGTGACGTGGGAATTGAAGGAAGTCCTGGAGTTCGCGGGGAGAAAGGAGCTGCTGGAGTAACTGGAACTGGACAGAAAGGAGAAAAAGGTCAGTTCATTTATCTCAATATATAACACCTTAGGTAAAGAATAACTCCTATGAGACTGCGTTTAAGTTTCATCCGTGAGTAGAATATAACAATAATGATAATATCAATGAATGATAAAATATTAATGAACACCTTACAGCTGCCTTAAAACCATCAAGCGAATCTAAGGTCTGATTCAGTCAGTTTCTGCAGCTATAGGGCTGTAATTGAGGACGCACGATTCCAAGATGTAGCCGAGTTAGAGGGAAGGAAAAAAGCAAGATATATCTCGACCTCGCTGGTTAACGAAAGCAGCTCAACGTTTAGGCAACACCAATTGTTCCACAATTGTTTTTTTAAGGTGACCCTGGTATTTCAGTTGCTGCTCCTACTATCATTACACCACCAAAAGTGATAACCATCAAAGAGACACAAACAGCCTCACTGCCATGCAAAGCTGAAGGACTTCCTTTACCACAAACAACCTGGGTTCGAGTCTACGGATCTCTACCCAGTGGTCGTCACGTGATTCACAGTAATGGTACGATGGTGATAAGTGGAGTGCTATATAAGGACGCTGGAATGTACGTGTGTCAAGCCAAAAATGTTCTAGGGATCACCAAATCGACCATGCTGCTGATTGTTCACGGTAAGTTGTTTAAATGTTCTCGACTATGGGAACAACTAGAGAAAATCACATAGACTATGATTAGGTCCCATAAGTCACAACTAAGCCAACGCGGTTCAGTAAACTCGATTCCAGCTGGATTATAATTCACGCATTACTGATATATCTTGTCTCACACGAAAGGAATTAAAAGCATTTGTATATGTTTACATTCTGTTTCTGTTATGTATTACACGATGAAGAGTTAATCTGAGCTAGCAGGAGACGAGGACAGATAAACTTGAAAAGGAGAAGTATTTAAAAATTTTGGAGGAGGAATTGGTAAACCTGCTTCGCATAATTTAAATTTTTTTTGTCCAGTTCCCGTTCAACTGACCAGGACGCCTCGTCCCCTCCAGATCGAAGAAGGACAGAGTGCTGTGTTTACATGCAAAGCCTCCGGATTTCCTGAGCCTGTGATTACTTGGACGGCGCTATCCGAGAGAGGTCGCATACTTACAAATGGATCAGGGTCTTCTAAGGGACAGCTCACAATCTACAACGCCACCTTAAAAGATAGTGACACCTACTCGTGCACAGCCAAAAATGACGTTAATGAAGTTAAAGCATCTGTACAGCTGTCCGTTCTTCCTAAACTGAAATTTCTTGTTCGACCAGTCGAGCAGATGAATATATATCTCGGCAGTAGGGTGTTACTGCATTGCCAAGCAAGCATGGAACCAGTGCAATGGACCAAGGAAGGTGACGCAATGCCAACAGCATTCGAGATTTTGCGCAACGGAACTCTAATTATAAATGTAACATCTATTCTCGATGGTGGATGGTATAGCTGTGCAGCAGAAAGCGAAATTGCAGTCATAAATGTAACTTCTGCCTTGACAGTCCAGGTGCGATCATGCAGTGAGTGGCGACTTGCAGGTTATAATCGCAGTGGTATTTTTAATGTAAAAGCGGATGAGGATTCGCCGATGTTCAAAGTGTTTTGCAACATGACTGAGAAGGGTGGTGTTGGGGTATCAGTGGTCAGTCACGACTCAGAGAAGAGAACTGCTGTGGAGGGCTTCTTTTATCCTGGGAGCTATTTTAAAGATGTGACTTACCTGGGGGTAACTATGATTCAGATCAAAAACCTCATTCAGGCATCCACTCATTGCGAACAGTATATAAAATATGAATGCCGCCATTCTGTACTTCTCTGGAAGGGATCACCTTACGGCTGGTGGGTGTCACGTGAAGGACAGAAAATGATGTATTGGGGAGGAGCTTCTCCCGACAGCAACATGTGCGCATGTGGAATAAACGACTCGTGCGCCACGGGTGAAGCATGTAATTGCGATGCCAATGATTTGACGTGGAGAGAGGACAGTGGACTTCTGACTGACAAGTCCACTTTGCCCGTTACACAGCTCCGGTTTGGTGACACAGGAGACCCAAGAGAAGAAAAAGGTTTTCATACTTTGGGAAAATTGAAATGCTATGGCATAGTTTCGACTGATTTATAAAACTACATCAAACCTATCAGTCATAAGTTAGGAGTTTTACAAGAGGAAAAAATACGAAAGAAATAACAGTTGAGACGCGTCCGAAAAACCGTGATTAAACCTAATAATAAGTTAACCATCAGCTAAAGGAGCAAAAGAAATTAATCGTACGACTGTTTTATGGTAGAAATCTAAATAATGATAGCATTCCATTTACCAACAAGTAAGCGACGAGGGTGTCATCTCTAGAGACGCCCTGTAACTCGGATAGGAAGCTTTCCACGAACGATCTCTAGGTAAAAGTGTAGTGTGATCGTCCGGGTCAGTGTAGTCCTGAGAAAGACTGTTGACTTACGCCACTTCAGCCAATCGGTCGTGATTGGTTGAGTCTTACAGCCAATAACATCACGGCAAAACTGGCTGAAATAAGAACATTCTACTGACAACAACTATTCACTTGACTCTGATGATGACTTCCGCACAGGTTGTCGAAACGTCAGTCGCTACAACCGACAACAGTCCTTCTCAGGACTACAATGACCCGGACGATCACACTACACTTTCACATGTTACCCCCCCCCCCCCCCAGGTTCAAGCCATTTACTGGATCTCTAGGTAATTGGGAATTTGCCAAATGATCATGCGAGTTCGAAGGTTTTTACTCATTGAAAAACGAGAAATAAATCACTTATTTTGAGGACGCTGGCACAACTGATCTCGATTCTATGGGAAAATTCATTACTTGACGAGGGAATTCCGCATTAAATTGCACTTGAAAACCGATATCGCACGAATCGCTTCGGAATTCACGAGTGAAGTAATGGATTTTCCTTGAATCGCATAACTGAATAAAAATGAGAAAGAAAAGGAAACAGCATTACTTAAAATTGTTATGTTTACGTAGATGCGAAACAATATCACTTAGCCTCGTTTTCAAATCGCAATTACACGCTAAATTCCTCGCTTCGTTAACCAATCAGAATGTTAGATTTTATTCAATGATGCGATTCTTCAAATAATTAATAAGTATCTGTACCTTCGCCATGTTCCTGCCCTAACCAAAATGTCTCCCGTCATTAGTCTTAATGTACCGAGTTACCGTGGATGTTTCCAGTTCAGGAATCTTTCTTGTACGACAAAACTCAGACATTTCATGATTAAAATTTCCAACTAGCGTGTAATTCTTTAAGTTATCAGAAATTAAAATATTATTGACTTGGTGTATATTCGCCCGAATTACCAATGGTCTTCCATTTCCTCGGCCCTAAACAAAGCCAGCAAAGGCTTCAGGTATTTTTCAACGACATTGGGCCAGTTTGTTTTATAGGTCTTTATTTGTTGATCTATTAGCTTTTATTAATAATTTCATATTTTATATTCTGTTCCTTTCAAATTTTCCCGACTGTTAGCTTCATTATATGCTTCAGGCGGAAAATAAATGACATTTATTACCAAAGGGAATAAATTATTTTATGCAGCCTGCGCGCGTTTTATCATTATCCTGGTTGGGTTACATCCGGGACTTACAGTGGCAGCTACTTAAACATCCGAACATGTGATTTCGGGCTTCTTTTAGTTAAGCTTCGGTGCAGGGCAAACATTTCCCACCCTATTAACCTGCCCATTGTTTTTGAGCATTCTCATAGGTGCGTTGAGTTCTCATTCGATGGGTGTTTGCCCTCACCTTTGCTGGGATTAGGTTTTATTTCCGGATTTACTGTAATTTGATTTGGTATTAAAAAATAAACGGCCCCTCAACTGAGTGGCCAAATTACGGCAAATAAAGGTTGTCCGTTTAATTTTCCCAGAAAACCGAGCTCACCCCTAGCAATGCACAGTGTGCAACACTTGGTTATTGGCTCCGCCTCCCGGTTAGCTCAATGGATAGAGCGCTGGACTGTAGTGCGGGAGGTCGAGGGTTCGAGCCCCGGCCGGACCAACACTCAAGGTCTTAAAATAATTGAGAAGAATTTGCTACCTTTCTATAACATCAAGAAATGGTTAGATATTCTAGTCTTCTCGGATAGGGACGAATAAATGGAGGTCCCGTCTCCTGCAGGGTTGGGGCAGGAGACGTTAATTTCCCACACACGAGATTACTGTGTGATGGATGTCCTCCCCTGGGGTGGGATGGGTGGGTTAGGACAGCAGGTCTACATCAGCTATTACAGCTGCCAATTAATCAACCTGCTTAAACAAATAAATGAAATATGAAGCGCGCAAGAAGCATAAAGACTATTATACCTGTTTACAAGGGAACTCTGGATCAGCGCTAACAACTACCTCCTCTTTCAAACAACTGGTCCTAGAAAGTTACAGAGTAACAGCTTACACTCCAAGAAACCTAACAAAATGTTGTGGATAAGGAAAGGTGGGGGAAGGTACCAGCGATGGACACATCGAGAGGAGGGAGGGAGGGATTAGCAATTCTATTAGTTCCTAAATGCTTTGGAAAGCGCGATAAGTTCCACATGTCAGGCCACGTGTTTTGTGTACATACTTCGCCAACAGGGACTTTGAGCAGTTAATCCAGAAGATTTAAAGGATTGGATTAATGTGCTAGGACGTGCTCAGTCTGCAAACAACCGATCTCTTTCAATTTCAGCAAGATGCAGAAGCGACATAAAAGGCAGTACCTGAGAAGAAAGTAACTGGAAGGCAGTGCAGTTGTCAGACAGTATCAGCATTTAAGCATCCACTAAAAAGCGCTGGTAAAAAATTTGTACTTTACAATGAATTACAAAACTTATGATAGCTGCATAATTTTGTTGTAATCATGAACTGGAACGAACATCTAACTGATTAATTATTTAAGAAGGGTAATCAGATTACATCACGGGCCACAATAAAATAAGACTTTTGCACTTTGCTCCAATTGCTCATTGACTAATAATAAACCTGTCATTCTTAAACAGGCACAATTAATTAAAATTAAAAAGAAAAATGAAATCAGAACATGACTATGCAACGCTCCTCTTTATATATCCCGTTATATAATCAATAAAGAGTTAATACCGCCTTCCATTTGTCATGATAAATCACTTCTGCTCTCTCTGGAAACTAAGATCGACTCACGCGAATGAAAAAGTAATGATTATAATGATAATAGTAAAAGTACAATTCTTAATAACTGTCGTGTATTCATTTCTTTAGTGAATTATCGAGTGGCTTGCGTGATAAATGATGCATGAAATGCTTGAGGACGCAAACGTTAAGATATTACATTCTTATATTAAATCAGAGAAAGAATTTGTCTCTTAGAAGTTTGTCTTACAGTTCATGGGAAAAGGCGTCAACTCCTTCGTAAGGCGCTCAAAATAGTGTTCCTTTAGCCGTAGAGATCACAGAGCACATTGTGAACCAAACAGAATGACAAGTCACGTGCAGGATAACAACCTTTTCACTATCATTTTTAATGTGATATGATTCCTAAAGTTTTTAGCGACATTATGTCTTCTTCGTCTAACCAGTTCTTTAGCTTCTCTCTTTCAATGACAAATTTCCACGTGTCTTCAACCGGCATCATATAAACGTTTTGCCCTTTTAGGACTTGTAAGGGAGGCAACCTTTATAACATTTTATTGTAAATTTGTATTTGAATCTTGCACACCGATTCTTAGAGGTTTTTCTGTTTTAAAATCAAAATGCCAAAAACAACAAAGGAATCTTAAACGCACTTATTACACTATATTATGTGACGCCAAGACTTGACAAAGCACAAACATCTTCAGTTTTGAAGAAGGTCAACATCAAAAGAATATGAGTTCAAGAGCGTTTGTAACAAATTACATTAACGTCAACGTGCTCTTAAAGAGTTTAAAGTTTTAAAGGAAAAGTAGCGTAAACCGTTTCGTTGAGTTTTAAACTGAAGAAGAAACAACAAGAGATGGCTGGGTATGAAGCACTTGTGACGAGTCCGAACTGACACAACATTTCAAGAATCTGCAAACTAGGTAAACAACCGATCGGCGCTGACATCTTGGAGTTTTATTAGTTCTGTTATGTAGGAAGTGTTTAGAATACTGTGTTTGACTAACTTGTGAAATACTGAATGGATATTAGCTCCGTCGGCGCCCGAAACTTTTGCACCTATCAGACAAATGATAAGTTACCTCTTCTTCCTTATTCGAAATTAAAGTTAGCGACTTCCTTATTCGAAATTAAAGTTAGCGAACAGAGAGTTAAAGCAGAACACAATTAATATCACAAGAATTTGTGCATGTAATTTTCTTCTGTTGATGGAACGGGCCACGACAGAAAAAATTACAATAAAAGGTCACGTTTGTGAACGATCTCTGACGTCAAAAGGGTGTTGGTGATGGTTCTTTCAAAAGACACCGCCATGGACAGTTTCATTTCCTGTCTTCACTTTTGCTGCTCTAAAAGGAAGTATTTCATGTAGATTTCGGCATCTTTATGCAACCTTGTCAGAAAGCGTTTGTAATAAGTTTACACAAGGGGTAAACATGCTGACTTTGATCAAGAATATATTATGCGGGGTCTTTAGAGTCAAAACAACTTCAATCATTTGTACCAACTTAGAAATACTGTGGTTCTTAGATGCCTAACCTTTATCAAGTCTGTGGATTGCTTTAAAACCCCGTCACTCAAAAAGAACCCGTTGAGTGTGATAGTTTTCAAGAGCAAATACATTAAGTCATTACAATAGCCTCTCGAAATCAATGACGAAAGCATAGCGTTCTAAGCATCGCAATAAAGAAACAAGAGAGAATAAATTCTGAAGAACTGGTTAAAGCGTTTTTTTTAATAAGCTGTACCATAATAAAGTGGAGGACCAACAAGCAATTAAAAACCTATTAAAGCCAGAACAGTCATATATAACTTCAATGAAGTGTAAAGTTAGTTATAACATATGATGTACGATCCTCGCAGTAGATAGCGCTATTTAAGCAATAGCGAAAATCCGTTTCGTTATTCACAATGTGATCTAAAGTAGCATCCTTAATACAGTTGCAAGTTTTTCATTTGCTCGGCCGAGTTATTTAATGTTACTGTCGGTGGGGATAAAAACAGTATCAAACGAACCCATATAAGTTATCAGTATCTTTTGTCATTTCATAACAAGTTATCACATGATTTGTATCGATGACCTCTCTCATTTATTACAACGGGAAATAAATCTTTGAATTCTGTTATTTGGTAAAAAATTCAAAGACTTACCAACCACTTTTGAGTTACTAAAGAATCACAAAATGGGTTCGTTTGATACTGTTTTTATCCCCACCGAAAGTAACATTAAATAACTCGGCCGAGCAAATGAAAAACTTGCAACTGTATTAAGGATGCTTCTTTAGATCACATTGCGAATAACGAAACGGATACTGAACCAAAGCTTACTTTTAGCTGACTGACATGTAAAAAAAAGGAAAACTCCTTCCTTGCTTGTTTTCGTAGCATGCCATATCCATGCATATCCAAGCGTGAATTCAGTATTGTCTTCTACTGGTTGAGGCAACCCCACTTGGACAAGGTCGACACACTTTCCCCAGATGTGTATCACTGGATACTCGTTTTAAACCTGTATGGTTAGAAAACGCGTTGCTAAGCCGGATTGCTAACTGTAATGTACAGACTGTGGAGAATAAGAGCATAACACGAAAATCTACTGGTAACATCAGACAGTGTCAACAAAATAATCTTCTAAGCCGGTAGTCTTAGTGGGTATGGATTAGACACCTGGACCATTAGGCATTTAAACAGAAGAACAGTTTGTCACAATAACAGGATTCTACTTCATTTTAAGTTGTTAAAAAACATAAATAGGTTTAACATGTTCAAATTCCTCAAATCTTAATCCATGTTGGAAACATAGTTTTCTTGCAATCAAGACATCGATTTCATTCTGTTGTCTGTATCAGCAGCGGATTGACCTAAAAAGTTTGGGGGAAACGTGAACAGCGAACCATGAACAGAAATTCTTTATTCATTGTCCGCAAGTTCATATCCACAGCGTGTTAGCATTTAATACGTATATCTGTGTGGATTCTGAAATGCTTTTACACTCGCCTGGCGCTCAGACTGTTGTATAAAACTGAAGGTACTGAACTACGCTTGGATGTGGACGGGATAAAGTCATTAGGATTCAGGAGATTCGAAACATAGACAAACAAACATCTCAGTTAAGAACAAATTAGTTAAGCTCTAAAAAACCAGTTTAACTGTATAGGAAGGGTACATAAGACACAGTTTGAAGTACTTGCAGAATAAGACATCACGTCTCGAGTATCACATTCGACGCACATATAGAAACTGTAATTGCTTTAAGAATCTTGAAACATATTTCGCTCTTCGAGCCTTTCTTTTTTTTGACTGATGAGGCTCGAAGAGCCAAATATATTTCAAGATTCTTAAAGCACTTTTATTTTATTTTTACAGTTTCTGTATGTGCGTCGAATGTGATACTCGAGACGTGATGCAAGTAGTTCAAGTTATTCAAACGCATTCCTAGCCTCGGCAACTACTATTTCTTTAAGATAAGACACAGTGGATTGGGATAAGAATGCTCTGAATCACTGATTCATGTTTGGACCAAAATCAAGGTCACTCAGCGACCCTCAAGAGGACTGGTTTATTGATTCAGACCTACGTAATTCATTCAATGTTTTCAAGTTGCAATGCTAACAGAACCGAAAATCTGTCATCTTGAAGGTCCTTTGTTGTGTTTTATTCAAGTTATTGCTTTAGTGAACCGCGAAAGCCTCGCCAATAGACTCGGTCAGTCAGACGTCAGTTAAGTGGAACAATACATTGTTTGCATTTGGTGCAATCCACTGAAAGGAGGTAATAACTTTTTAATTTCGGATAAATGTCCACTCAGTCATCACATGTGACAATCCACTATGTTTGTTAACGCCTCACGACAAGAGATATTGGCCACAAAACAAAGACTGCAATAATACGCTGCGGTCTCTTGTTAATTGAAAAAATTCCTTGGTCGTAAAAGTTTCTCACGGGATACGGCGAAAGAAACTGCAGCGCACGAACAAGCTTGTAAGAAAAATTGAACTTTATTAGAAGCAAAAGGTAATTGTTGACGTCGGCCGAACAACGAAGACATTAGAGAGGGCTGCACATGAGTTGTCAGGACTATAAAAGCAGAAAATACCGTTTCTTGATTGGTTCAAAGAACTGAGTAAGCTCAATGTACATCTATAATCTTAAATCCGAGAAGTTGCAAAAAAAGGTTCAAAGGAAACATAAGCAACAAGAAATTGTTTCGATGTGCTAAAAATGATCCGGAAAAATCCTAAGTCCAATAAATAATGAAATCAGTCCCGACCATTCCTGAATTTATGGTTTTGGGATACGAAGGGGCAAAACTCCTTACAATTTCGACGCCTTTCTAAGTTAAGCCAACATTCATTCACACGTGAAATCGTTTACAATTGTATTTTAAAAGACGATCAACTTTTAAGATTCTTCTGAAACATTTATGTACTTATTAATTGTTTGCTCAATAAACTAAACTTTAGGAGAAACTTGGAACGGGTGTGCCTCAGAGAAAATATTTCAGTTTTCCAATCGATATGAGCAGCACAATTTGCTAGAAGACTAAACTTTAAACATCATCATACAAGAATATTTTCTACAAAAAAATCGACTTATAAACTTTAGCAATAGTACCAACTTAAAATATTACAGACAAGTAGTCAGTTAAACTTGGAAGTTAAAAAAAGAAGAAAACAACAAGATATGATATTTGATATAACTTTGCAGCTATTTCGACTGAAAAATATATCGCACAACGGCCAGTAACTTACTAACGATGTGTTGGTGTGAAAGTCAGACATTGCAGATGAAGAATTTGATATAAGTCTGCTAAAAGGTTCTTTGGATAATTGTATCCTTCTAAGAAATCAGGGAAAAACAACTATCGTATTAGAAAAGATACAAAACGCGTTAGCAGCAAACAAATTCAATTATTTCATTTATCACAAGTGAGGTGTTAGAGTGGGAAATAAATTTTCCATACTCTTAGAGAAAATACAGGATACTACATGGTAATTATACTTCTGAATTAAGGGATAATTCCTTCATTATACAGTGAAACATTTAGTAATTTAGTTTGTACACTGCGTGCAGATGGTTTTAAATTACTCACGTACAGCAAGACAATCTCCAACTTGAATCGAAAAAGAAAACAAAGATAAGAATTTTTCGTTCTCAGTTACCTTCAAATCAGTTCAAGATGACTGATGAAAAATACAAAAATGTTTTTAGGAAAATGGTTATATCTTTATCGTGCTGTGCTATAAATTGATATCTACGCACCGTCTTTTCGCCGATGGTGCTTAAAGATTTGTGGTCATAGCGGTCAGACTCACCACCTTTCATGTTTCATGACTGTTTTTCGCTACTCGTTGGTAAATCGAACCTCGGCGTTGTAAGTTTAAGACAGTTTCCTTTGGTCGGTTCCTTTCGGAAGGAAATCTAAAAGCTGGTATAGTACCTTTACAAATGGTTCTTTTGTTTGCTGTCCCTCGGCAGAGTGCTCGGTATAAAAAAACCGTGACAAGTCCTTTTAAAAGTCTAATTACGGTAGCGTTTTCGGTAATGGACGTTTAAGAGGAACACACAATGACACAAGCTTACTTCAGGAAAAGAAACGTTTCACTTGTACTTTGCAAAGTGTTTCTAGTTAATTAAAAAAATCTCTGTTAGCTTTCTCTAGATTAATAGCTAATTAGCAAGCGATAGAGCAAGCCGACGGACAACAAGGATGGTCCCTAAGTATTTGACGAATATAATTTTCTTCTCCGTGAGAAGATTAGAAAGTGTACAAAAAACGAAGAAAGGGCTTTCCGTTAAGCCACGAACACTTTAAAAACTAACTGAAAGCAGATCGAGTCACTGTTCTAATTCATTTGACCTAATAGGAAAAAGTGAAAACCGTTTTTGTAAACATTACCCGCGCTGTCAGTAGAGGGTCTATGGCTTGGCAAATAATGAATATATTAACAAGTTTGGCATAAGAAGCAATTTCTCACCCGACGAAATTTAATAAGAGCCCTGATTTGCCATGAAAGTCTAAAGAAGAAATTACCGCTAGCCTTGCTAGATTTTTCGAAATCACACGTGCTTTGCGAATGAGCTATGAATCGCATTTAGCGCAAGTTGCAGTTTTGAATCTTACGATTTTCTTGCAAATCCAAACTATTGTGAAGCCAATAAATTTAAGAAAACTTCATGAATGAAACAAATCTGCGGAAGGCGCCAAGACCGAATTTAATAAACTATTTATTGTAGACAACACAAAGCGGTTTCAAAAGGTTCTGTTTACTCGGCACTGTCTTTTATAACGAATTAATCGATACATGGACTTTAATAAAGTTTTGACTTTCGAAAATTTTGCCTTTTGTGCGTTAAACAAACATGCAGAAATGTAATCAGAAATAAGTGAGAAAACAGGTAACTCCGTGATTTAAAGGCGAAAAAGAAATATCGATCGTTTTCTTCTAACATATTTATATCATGAATTTCAATTGTGGCCGAATTTCATCGCCAAACCATTTATCGTTAAACTGTTTGACAAAGGCCTCAACGTACTTGAGATGGCCATTGTAAGCGAGACAAGAGTGACAGAAAAAGCTTCTTGCTAGCTAAAAGTCAAACGGTTTACAAATCAAATCTCAGCCGGGCTAATTATAACTCGATGGCTTACTATCAAAGCGTATTAGCTCCACAATAAAGTACTTGAATAAAATTTAATCAACAAATTCTTGTCAAGTTGTTTTGCCTGTTCGTCTTGATATAGTCAACTTTATTTACACATTGATAGGAATACGATACTTTCTAAGGCAAGCCCGGACTGGATTCGGCGGTTCAGCCTTTCGTCAACGCCAATGACCGAAAAAAGTTTCTGAAACGTCTCTCCGTGAATCATGTTGCCATGTGTGCCCGAAAGAGTTCATTTCGATAAAGATTTCGCGTTTTGAACCTTCCGTGGTTTCCTTTGCTTTTTCACTACTGTGTGACGCAAGGACGTCAATGAACTGTTCCGGCAGATAATTAGTCAACGGCACCTCACAAAAGGGTCGGCGCCACACACCGCAATTGACATTTGCGAAGTATTTTTCAAACTAAACAATTGAATGCGTTAAAATGTAATTAATATAGATATGAGTTTATTTATTATCAGACTGCTTTCTGATTGGCTGACGGTACACTGAGCTTCGAAGTACAGTTTGTAAAGAAACTCAGTGACGCATAAAGTCACAGTCCCAACTTGGACGCATGCCGGCTGGATCGCGGCCGACCCCATAGTGTGTCAGCAACTTATACAATCAAGCCATACGTAAAGCCTAGTTCAGTGTCTCAGGTGACTTAAAGTTTTTTTGCTGCGGCTAGAAATCATCGTGCAATAAAATTTCAGTAGCAAAAATATCCGCCAATAAGATGAATTCACCGCGAGATTCGCCAGAGCTGCCGTCATACGACATCAACAATAATCAACCAAGCAAAGAGTTTTCACAAAAGTGTGTCGACTCGCTCGAAGGTAAGATTCTCCTCTCGAGGAAGAAGAACGTAGATTACTTTCCAGGATTCTAGATAACTAAGTTCTAATTAGTTCAGGATTTCTCAGGGATTAAGTGTTAATCTTGCCTGAAACAACAATATGTGTTCTTACTTTTCACAATTGGACGTGCGAACGCGCTGTACGCTGTGAAATGAGCACTTTTGTCACATTCCAGGAAGACAGGGCGCAGTGTCCTTAAGCGCGAAGTGTGTTTTGCTTGCTGTTATTCTCCCCGGAAGGTGCTAATCATTTTATGAACGTTGTTTACGTTTTTGCCCTGCAGAGACAGCGTCGGTGGATGGCGATGGATTGAAGCAGAAACGAAAACAGCGAAGACAACGAACTCACTTCACCGCCTATCAGTTGCAGGAACTCGAGAAAATGTTCTCAAGGAATCGATATCCTGACATGGCTGTCCGGGAAGAGCTGGCTATGTGGACAAGCCTCACAGAAGCACGAGTTCGGGTATGTTAAATTAAACAAGACAAACACTAGCTTCGGCCACGTCGGGGCCGGTGACTCGCGCGCAAGGGCGACGACGTCTCAGTTGGGTGATGCGAAATAATTGAAACGCAACCAAATTATCAAACGTTTGGTACGATGCACGACAAACGCCTGCAGATTTTCACATGGAAACTCATATATTTCCCACACAAAGAGATCGTCTTTTTTATCATTATATGGCTAAGCTTACAAGGAATATGGCTGTTTGTTTGCACAAAAACAAGCGCCACTTAAGTCTGGCATTTTGAATACGGAATGAAAAAGGCGAACAGTGTAGTTGTCCTTGTGTTCGACGCGTGAATTATTTACAATACCACAAAATAACCTGGACCTTATTCAGCTATTGGTACCGCCTTGAGGCAGATTCGCTAAAGGTTTCAGTTCTCTCAGTTACATCCATAAAATCTCTTTGATCGCGAATAGAACTAGTAAATTGGGATTAGAATCACTTTAAAGACTCAAATATCGTCAAGATGTTTGCTTTTTTAATGCATTTCTTCAAAATGTATTTCCGTGCAATTACATTGTTTACCTCAGGCTTCATCAAACCGTTTCAAAAGCACCTGGTTGTCAACAGTTCAAGGCGCTGCTCGCAACTAGTCAATTCCTCTTTACAACAAGCTCAGAAGACAACAAGAACCTAAACATCTCGTGCTGAGAATTCTCGTCAGCCCTCTTAAGCCTTTTTGTCCTGTTAAATCTTTCGTACCACCTAGATGATAGATCTGGAAATCTTTCAGTGTTAACACCTTTGCAAATACCTGAATACCAACTTGTACCTGTATTGTGGCTATTAACAAAAGCAGGTGAATTTTCTGAAATGGTTGAGGGAGACATTAAACAACGGGTAAAATTTACTCGCATTTCAAAAGACTCAGAACCTTTCAAATTGTCGATAGAAGAGCCAGATATAACATCCGGTGTCTTAAGAACTTTAATGGCAGTTTTACTGCACCCTGCCTTCGTGTTTTCATATCGAAAGCCGCCTAATAACAAACTCAAACGTGTGAAAAAAACTTGTTAGGATTCATTCCACTTTTCACACTTAGCTTCGAAGGATAAAGGCATAGTCTTAACGGGGCTTTCCTAAACACTAGTTCGTCGACATTTTAGTCTAGTATTTTTCAGCCTCTCTGAATTCTTTGCATTTAGACTCTGGTTTTGATAACATTAAAAAATTTTATCGCCCACGGCCATTTGTTTTTCAAGGAGAAGGGAAGTTTGATTTTTAAATAGACTATTAAAAATGTTAAAAGCTTTGTGCTTGTATCGCATTTCAGTAACGACGATATTCACAAACACTCAATACTACAATTTATCATCACATTATTTATTAGATTGTGCATCACTTTTCATCGGCTAATGTGCTTGCAGATCGTCGTACACGTAACGTTGGGAGACAAACAAATAGATTCGACAAATGATATTATTTCCGCTCTCCTAGGTGTGGTTCAAAAATCGTCGAGCCAAATGGCGCAAGAAGGAGAAAAATAACCCGCCAAATATCCTTGGGCAGGAAAAAAACAGCAGCATTATCCAGAGTGTGAATGGATTTAGTTTTGATACCATAAGTTCTATGCGCTACGACAGCTCGGAAACCACGCCGTCAGTGTACCCAAACTATGGTGCGAACTACTGGAGCAAGGGAGGCCCAAGTATTGGTTACAGCTCCTTACAGCAGACTGGCAACACTTTGGGGTACAATTCACAATTCCAGATACCTTCACCATGCCCGGTTCCACCACAGATATCGGGATCGTTGAGTCCATTCTCAACTCCAATATCGAGCGAGAATAGTTCAACTTACGCCCCAAACTCGTCCAGTGTGCCAAGTATGCCTTGCGGATACCCACCAACCTACGGTTACCAAGAACAAACTTCGGTTTACTTAAAAGGTAAAGGCTCGTCGCTGAATCACTACCCAAACTATTCTCAATCGAATCCTTACAGTCCATATCCCTACGGGATGGCCGAAATACCGATTAATATTTAGAGTTAACAAACAATGCCTGACAATGGATTTACTTGAAGGACTGCACAAAGAGAAGAAGTTTTAAAAACACTCTTTTCAAGATGCCTTTCGTTCGAAAAGCAGTTGCTAGAAGTAGAACAGTTTGAACTGATTTGATTTTCAAGTTTGATTCTAGGTTTAAAACCGACATTAGAACCAGAACGTAATTAAAAACCGAAAACGATCTCTTGAAGTTAATAGATGCAATCTAGGTGAATTCGGGTGTTGTGTAGTCAATGCTAAATACATTCTATTTAAAGGTTTTAGCTACAAGATTCAATGTATTTAAAGTAGTTATAGAAAAGATTGTCGTGATAGGTTTTAGACAAGCTAAGTGTTAAAAGTAGCTGAAATTATAAATGAAGTTTAGATTTCCCTGAATTTTTTTTGATGGTTTAGAATGTAATATTGCTCAACAGTGTATGGAAGACACTTTCATGGATCACGCTTCAACGACATTCAAATTTTTCTATTGTTCCTGGCAGACTTTCGGCGCATAATCTTCTTGGCCGAAACGAACACGACTTCTCGTATATTTGCCAAAGTTAATTCGCGTAAATCTATCGCCTCATTCAGTTAAGAACGTTTTGATACAAGATATAAGCGTTTCCTAATAATGGTTTTGTCTCAGACCCGTGTATTTCTCGCGTCTTAATCCCGGAGTACATTGACTAAGTTATTAAGGTAATGTCAAACTATTCTTGTGTAAGGCGATGAACTTTTGAAAAGTACCAACTCAAATGAATAAGTCTCTCCTTTAATCTCAACTGTGAGAAGTCACAACTTACACGCATTTACAAGAAACACGCCCAAGTTACCATAACAAGCATTTTGGAAAAGTGCACACCCATTAAACAGAAAAAGTTTGCGACGCACGAGAACATAATATTTTCAATTTACGACGCCAATTGCGTAAACCCGAACAGCACAATGTTTGAATGCAATCTCTAGAGGCCGCGTTGTTTTGCCCTGGGAATTTTCAGCTGTATTTAAGTTTATATAGTCAAATAAAAGGCTAAATGTTGTGCGCACTCTTTGTGTGTTAATTCAGTCTTTTCACATGCAGAGACAAAAGAGAGAGAGCATCATTGTATGTGTGTCTTCAGCCATAAAAGAGACCGCTCGAAAGCGCTTCGGTTCCCAAGGATTTTTCAAGACCACCTGAGTTTCACTATGAAACCAAGAAATTTAAGAAAGGGAAAAATTCTGTTAATCTTTTAAATTTTCGCTTTTTATTTTTCCAAGAAATACATCTGAAATGAACACAGGAAAATGCAAATTGACTAGATTTCTATTCAAAATAGTTGTTTAAAAATTCAATTGACTATGAATGTAAAAAAAAAAAAACGATAAAAGAACACAGTTTGCCGGACGCGAAAGGATGCGGCTAAATAGGTCCATTACATTGATGTATCTGATAAAACAAGATAAATACATCATAAATTGTCAACAAAACGTCTTTGTGCCAAGAAATAAATTGCATGCGAAAGTGTGGAGGTTAATCTTGCACGGAATGGTTCGATATTTTTAAGCGCGAGACAACATGTTTGACGAGCATTATTGCAATGTTCAATTAACAAACCAAAGACCTGTCTCGCTTTTCCTCTTGGCTACACAAGAACAAAACTACGGAATCTTACAATACACAGGTTTTCTTTTTGAATCATTTTGAGTCCATCTTTGTTTATTTGGAGTTGACATGGTCTACGCATAGTTATCACGCTTTGTCATCTTGGGTTAATTTACGACGCAATTTCCAGGAAGGAATAAACATAAAACTGATCACCTTTCCAACGATTGTATTCACTTGTCCGTCTCTAAAACTGTGATATGCATTTTATTTCATTCGTATCAGATTCACTCGGAAAAGATTTGTGCAAATGATTCCTGATAATTTAGACATTGCAAAGAAATCTTTTAGTGGCTTCACTTTAATTGCTTTTTGGAAGGCGGTTTTCTTAGGTTTTCTAATATAGTCTTCTTTTGAAAAGAAAAAACTTAATATCTTTGTTGGTCGATACAGAAGTACCGCCATTGTGTGGCAATTACTTCATGTTTTTGGCTATATTTCCGCTACCTATGGCAAAAATACAATGCCTTGAGATCATACACATCTGTCTTACTATGGAAATAAGCAATTTCATCACACACTTTCAATCGCTCATTATGTGCATCGTGGAAATTGAAATCACCGGAGCCTGACACCTTTGGTGTAAGAAAAAAATCGCTGTTTAAACAAAAAAGCTTTACCGAACTGGTTGAAACTTGGTTAACGAAGTAAATATATGTACTATTTGCCAATCCTATATTTAACAACACCTCAAATGGTGTTAATGGTGATTACGAAAATAAAATCACTCAATAATACATACCAATATTTAAATTTCATGGCGATTTGAGGCGCAAGCAATTTTTCTTGTTTTTTTGGTTTTTTTTTTTTTGACACGAAAATCTGCCACTGTTACACTTCGAACTTTTCTCGCCAATATTCGCTTGTGTTCAATTTTCAAATTCTCTGAAACCAGAAATAATCAATATTACTTTTTCGCTCAGCTGTTTTTTATGTCAGCTTCTTGTATACTTTTAAACTATCAGTGAACCATCATCCCGGAAAATCTGCGCTGTATTAGCGCAACAAATGTATTCATCCGTTTGAATTTATGTACGAATGTACTTGCGTTGGAATAGTGTTCCAATTATGATTATTTGCTTTTTTTTACCGGATCTACACGATACCAGTGCATCAAAGACAACTACTTGAACAACGCAAACAAATTATCTGGAAATTTTTTTTTGGTCCGGGTTTTATTTTGCTTTGTTTGCATTTCACCCGAAAGATGGCGTTTATTTTTTTCGCATAAATATGAAGATGAATAATGACAAAGTGCTGTTGGAATACATTTAAGAAAATGTTACATCTTTAATACACAAAATAATACAAGAGGCTTAGAGCTAATATATTAGAAAGCAGCTGAGTTTTTCTCGGAAAAAGCTTCCGCGGAGCTTGATGGTTCAGTCGGCAATTGCAACTTTATAATTAACTGGACGCTTACCAAACCCTGCCTGAAATACATGTACGAGTCGGCGGATAAATAAAGAATAACTTGAAAATGAACCGAAAAAAATCAGCGGTTTTTTTTTTTTTTTTTTTTTTTTTTTTTTTTTTTTCTGTTAATGTATCTGGATAAAATGTATATTGTCGTTATTTAACAGATACTGTTTTTAAGGGGTCCAATTATCATCCTTATTCTCAACTGTTTGCAAATTCTTTGAGTCTGGGATAGTTGTGCCGTAAAAAAAAAAACATATATAATCGGATTGGATGCTATCTGAACATATTGCGTCGAAAAAAAAGAAAATGCGCCAGAGCGACACCCTAACATTTCAAAGATTTACGGGCGCACGAATTTTTTCTGGTGTAAATCCTCCTGGTCTTGAAAGGTACCATCCGATGATCAGTATGTCTGTAGATCGTAAATAATAAAAAGAAGGCAAACGTTTAACTTATTTCTTAATCAGCTACCTAACTGATAGATATAAACTTAACTTTGTAACACCATTTTACTTCGACCAGATTTAGCTGTTAACTCAATACTCAAGAGGTGCAATTATTAACAAAGGCCGCATCACTTGCAGGTTGAAACCCTCCTGATGTTGTATATATATTTTTTTCGGTTATTGACACGTACGAACAAAGGCGTGTAACAGGGAACCACAGTGTCCCAGATAATGACGATGTGTCATAAATTTAGTCATAAAAACACTTTGTAGGTTTAAAGAAACGTAGGACTTTGAAATTTTTGAAAGGCAAGCTTCTTCTATCCATTTGAAACTTGACAGGATAAACGGCGTGGGGAAAATTTTATCATTATCTGTTTTTCTGGTGTATTTGTACCTTCATTCGATCTTAACAAGAATTTTTTTTTTCATAAACAAGCGTTATCTTTTTGTGTTTCTGATTTTCCCTGGCAGCCACGTTTGTTCGAAGTAGTAACCCACATTACGTGCAAATGACCGACTTCTATTTTAAATGCTAATGAACTCGTGCAATTATCAAGTAAGGGATCTTGTACAGAACCATGGACCCCCACGTACATAGGTTAGGTCTGATATGAACCGCAAGTTAATCAGCCTTGTCGTTTTAATTTACCGCACGAAAGAGCTGCCTTTAATTCTCTATAACTGACGAAAATATCAGAAATAAGGAAAGTCAAGCAAAAGCGGCTTTTGTATGGGTTTGTAAACGTAAAATGAAGTAAAAAAAGAAATGTAAACATGTTAGAAAGATAATGCAGTTTTAAAAAGTATTAACAACATTCAAAAAAATATTTCCGTGATAACCTGGCTTTTTAAGTAATAATTTGTTTTCAATGTCCTTATCTTTCCAGGCATTTTTTCCCTTAAGCTGGTCTTCCACAGCGACGTTGTTTTCGGTTATGATATGTAACGATTGAGCCAGTGATGCTAGGTGACTTTGAAATGTGCCTCCAAGACCCTCTTGTAAAAACTAGTTTAAAAGCCAGATGGTTTCGTTGCTCGACGACCCTACATTAACGGTAATATTGAAAACAAAACAATGAAAAGAAAACTGGCGTTCATTGAAAGCATACTTGAACCACTCAAGTGAAGAATCCATTATGAATCATATGCATGAAAGCACTTAGCAGCTTTTTTTGGTTTCTTCTGTATAATGACGCAGTAGCCTTTGCTAACCTACACTCTACACGTATCGTTTAGGGATTTTTATTAAAAAAATATGTATATTACTTTTTTTTTTATATCTAACTACTCCCTCTTTCTTGCCTGAGCAAAAATGTGAAGAAACACTCCAAATAATTTTCAAACGAAAGAAGTTCGATACATGGTTCTATTTTGAATGATCATAGTTTCCGAGAAGGGACTTAGAAATTTTCTCTTTATTTGTGAAAACGAATCACTGGCTATGCGGTACCTTGACGAAAAATAGGTGTAGTGCTGTTTTAAACCTCTTGTGATTTACCTGCTCTTCAATATTGACTTTATTTCAAAATCTATTCTTATTGCTTTCATTAAAAAAGCGCATTATGATGTTACTAAGTGGTAAACTAAGCGTTCATGTGAAATGGTATTACAAGAGGTGCTGCCTCCTTTCAGTGTTTAAGTTATCCCTAGTTGTATGATAAGGATCAGTATAAGGATAACTAAGTTCAAAAATTCCAACCGTTTTCTCAAGGTCATCCGTTTGAAAGTTTTGAACCGAAATGGTTCAAAGAGACCGGCATTCCAGGTCATTGGAAATAAGGACGTTATGAAAGACAGGAGAATTCAAGGAGTTAACAGTGTTTTTCTTTTCTTAGTTTCACTTAAGAGCACATTTTTACCTACAGACACGAAGAAATGACTCGAAGATTTGCTGATGAAAAGTTTTTTTAGAATAAGAGTAATTGTTTGCAATAGTTTCTAGTCGTCATGGTTCATATGACGACGATACACGTCCCACTGATTATTTTTGCATTCACTGCTAACACGATAAGTCGATCATTGTAAAGCAGAAAAGAACGTAAGTGTTTTGTTAATGAGTTTCTTGTTTTGAAAAGGATAAACCGCAAGTTAAGGTCTTATTTTTATGACTATCATTAAGGGAAAAAAAATCATTTGATAGTGACATATGTGTACATACAGGTAAACACCGGATCGACCTACTCATACCTAAATTTTCAATTCCCAGAAGACTTGTCTTAAAGCAAAACTTTTAGATGATTGCTCTCAGAGATAAATTTGTGAAGCTGCACTTCACTGCATAAAATGTTCTGTATAAGGACCCTTCCTTGGCGCGTAGATATAAGGAGGTGTAAGGTCCGAAAAATGATCTGAAAAAGCCACGTTTTCATTAACCGCAGCCGCTCGAGTGGAAGGATTGTCAAAGAACACGAAATTAACCGTCAGGGCAGAGGACGGGATAAAATAGGAGATGGGACTTTTGTTTGTTTGTTTGTTTGTTTTTGTTTGCTCACTTCTGTTTTTGTTTGTTGTATTTTGTATGTTTGCTTTTTGTTTGTTTTTTCGTTGTTTTTTTGTCCATAATCTTTTTTTTTTTTTTAATTTTTTTTACCAGGAAAACGAACTTTAGATCTGGGATTAGTAGGATCTAGGAATGAAGAAAAAACGAAAGAAAGAAAAAATTAAGTAGAATTGGGACTAGTGTTTAGTCAAAAGATAGACTGGAGAAATGGAAAATTCTACCTTTCCCCTGTTAAAATTATTTACGAGTTCGATTTTATGATGCCAAACTATAGGAATACATGTTTAATAGCAATAAGCTGGTCGAGCCTGTTAAATTGAACACTTAAAATAATCACAGTCGCATTGTCTTGTCCTGGTTTTCATAGAAAAATTTAAGTTTGGTAGCAAGCTCTCGCCTTGTATTGAAAATTTGTCGCTCAAAAGAAGCAACAGTATCATAAGGTTGGGATCGGACGTCAGCATTTTTATCAGGCGCCTCTGGCAGCCGCTTTAGTCCATGTAGCGATCTCACCCGGGCCACCCATCCCATCCCGGGGAGGACATCTACCGGTCACCACACAGTAATCTCGTGCATGGGAAATTTACGTCTCCTACCCCTAACCCTGCAGGAGACGGGACCTACGTCTTATCCGAGAAGACGAAGTAGTGTGAGTGAAGCGTCTTGCTTGAGGACACAACATCATGCCCCAGCCAGGACTTGAACCCAGGCCAACCGACCCAGCGCACTGACCACTGGACTACTCACGCCTCACAAGTAAACAGTTGGCTGAGTTTCCGAAATAAAGATGAAGAGCTTTGGAAGATCTTTGTTTCATACGTTCCTTGATTCATGTCCTTACTGAGTACATCTAGTAACGTTTGAGGAACGTTTTTTAGTAAATTGTTCATTCTCTGTTAAAATAGGCATTTGACGATCGGTAAACAGTTAGTAGTTCGCGAAAAACCGTCATCAAGCTGGAAATGTTGTCTTGCAAAAATTTATTCAGACTTAAATCTCTTACAATAAACAACAGTAGATTAACTGTTTTGTATAGGGTATCAAAATTACTTGAAATCATTATCTGTCTTTTCAGCGATATGACATGAAGATGTTTACCCAAACTGAAGCTTTAATTTCTACATAGAGAAATAAACTTTCTTGAAACATACAGTTACACTCTGTTAAGCTTCGTAGAATGCGACTAATTGCGATGGATGCACTTGTTGGTTGCCAATCCCTCTGATAGTTTATTTCAATGCACACGAAACCTTATTAAATTTCTTTATTATTGGTTTTTAATCCTTTAAACTTTTATCACTTCCGGTAGCTTTTAAGTTGGCATTGTGTTTCTCGACATGTGCCGTTCTTATTGAAGCGTTTAATTTTCCATCATCGTGTGGGATGTTTGAGTTCAGTGGGTGAGACAGTAACTGTCAACTTGTCCACATCACTAGGGGGGCTAATCTTCAGACGATTTAATAACCCAGTTATGAAATAAAGAAGAAGATGCATTTAACTCTTTGTTGCTTTTTTTGCTCTACATCGAGCAATTGTCCTTTCACACTTTTGGCGGTAAATATAGTTGATTGCCGCAAATGCCTTCCTCTTAGCTGGTTGTATTATCGATTGTGTTTCCATTTAGGCGTGAAGAATCAATTTAGTTCTAATATTCCCATGATTATTAATGCATTTAGCTCCAACCTTGATTAGGCTTTCAGTTCTGAGTGACTTTTAAAAAGCTCAACAACGTGGCTATGGCTCACTATGTGATTTAGGGGTGAATTATGGTCTGCGGTGTTCAACCATTGGGGAGGACTTATCGAAGACGATTTTATAATGAACGTTGTGAAAATAGTCGTAAAGGATTGTTTCTTCTACCAAGGCAGTTGATATAGAAAAAAGACTTAAACACGTAGATAAACGAATGCATTAAACTGTCACTATTGTTGGGAAGTTTTGAAATTTCGCTTAATTCCCTTAAGTCGAGATACAGAGTTTGTTCCTTGAAAGTTTCTTGGTTGCCAAACAAAAAACCATTCAAAGGTAACTCACTTTTGTTAGTCTCAGTAAGTATACACCTGGATAACAAAAAAATAAATAGTCACTTCTCGATCGTCATTTATTAACAAAGGTGACATAAGTATGAAAGAAATCTTAGAAGACCGACGAAGGCGGTGACCTTTTCTGATCAGTTAAGCCCATTTGTAGGCTATTGCGGCAAAATTAACAAGTAAACCTCCACCACTTAACGGAGGAAGCGACGTCAGTAACTCAGGGTTTACAACACCTGTGCTATTTCCTACTACAGGTACGTGTACGTGTCTCCTAAAATTTAGATTTTGATTATTATCAAGAGCGACTTTAATCCGGAAATCCATACTTCAGTAGTCTTATCAGAAAGGTGCCTTTTACTGGCAAACTTAATTCACGATACTTTGACTCCTCTATGCCTTTTAGCTGAAGAAAATGCACAAATAATAGCTCACATAGGAAGACATAAAAGAATAAAGCAAAACGTTTCAAAGATGGTTACGGAAGTTGAAGATTAAAATAGATTAAATTGAAGACGGCAACTTAAGAATTAATGTCATTGCTAAATACACCTCAAGAGTTTCAAGCTTCTCAAACCTCGTTCGTTTGTGAACAGTGAAAAAGAAGCAAAAAATTCTCCCATAGAAATAGTTCTTCTCGCAGGCAACTCAATTCATGATTTTGCTGAAAGGGCACCCCAACAGGCATCCATGCAAAACAAATGTGTAGTATGTTCGGTTTCATGCTATTAAAACTTCAGCATAATTCATTTAGAAGTTAGCCTTTCTGGATAAAATGCTCTAGGAAAAAGCTTCGGGATTGCTACATGCCTTTTCCCTCGTTAAATCAATGGCTGCATCAAGGTATCAGATGGTAAGAATACCGAATATCTAATCTAGGCAACCACGCGATGATACTGCAAGAGAGAAGGAAGTAGAGGAAAATAAGGATGAGAAAACAGTGGCAGCCTTAGCTAGGCACTGGGAATAAAGGATATTATCATAAGGTGGCTAGATAGATTGATCGCCGATTCATTAACAATATTGATAAGAAGGTTAATTTTTTGTAAAGCGTAGTCAATATTTAAAGATCTGCACGTTCTCCCTGCTTCTGGCAGCTCAGGAAAAGCATTATTGAGGAGAAGAAAGTTTTACATCAGAACGAAGCCCATTCACTCGTCACGGCCTTCCTGTAATTTTTCACAGCTTGAATGTACGAGTGAGCTGTATTGGGAATCTGGATAGGGTCCTTCACAGAGAGTGTTTGGCTATCAGCCTCGATTAATTCGTTAAGACTCGGTAAAAAGTTCATTTCGAGCATGGCCGAATGTTCTTCAAGGGCGTAAGTTCAAAGTGAAGCAGTAAATTCACTCGGTTAGCCACAGCATTTCAATAATAATAGTTTCTTGTTGAAACGTCGGCAGCCGGTTCATATAAAGGTGTTATATTGTACTCTTTGTTAGATTGGTTTGGTATGACTTCCTTCAATGAGATCACGCGATTCTGAATGAGTGGATTTCTTTTACCGACACGATCCCAATGGCCAAGCTAAGCCTTGCATCTTTGTGAATGACATGCAAGGTCCATTTTATGGTGTGAAAGCCAAACTAATGAATTCTTTCATAGCAGCTCTATTGCCCCCTTCGGATATAATATGATTATAATAAAGCTATTAAACGGATTTCCATCGGGCTTTAAGCGCGAGTTGTGAATCAGTAACCGTAACCACAAAGACTAACGCCTTGGTTGCCACAGATACAAGAAACTGAAGACTCGGATAGATATATATATATACATATATATATATATATACTACTAAGAGAGAGTGACAAGCAATACGTGATCAACGGATAATGCGATGTTCTTAATACCACGCAGGGGGGCGAAAAGGAAAAATAAAGTATTTCCGATTAGCTCGAGAGACGTTAAAAGTACAAACTTCTCTATAATTAGGGATATTTAGCTGTTGCTAAAACTAAAGTGCTTCTATTTTTTTCAGCAAAATGTTTTGAACTGTGTAAATTGAAGGATGGTCACCTCAAGCCTGAAAGTGAAATCTCATTTGAGCCTCTAACTACTTGAAGACAAGTGGTAATTTAACCATAATTAGATTATTTGTTTGTTTCCTAAAGCCCCTAGTTTAGTATGACGTCAGGCTAAATGCGTGACCTGGGTTAATAAAAGAATTAAGATAATCCTTCGGTAGAAAAAAATGAAATCTTCTGCTGACACAATAAGATGTGCTAACCAGTATTTACATATGCAGGATGCGGGCGACTGTCGTGCTTATCGGCGGAGAACCCTAAAAGGGACTCATTGTTCACATAAAACGATTTATGTTTCCGCAGTTTAAAACAATCGCTTTCCTAAAACTCTTAAGCAACACCTTTCTGTAACAAATGATTACAGAGACATTTGTCTATACTACATCTAACGTCGCCGGGAAGAGTTTTGCTGAGGTCTCATACCTTGGTTTGAAAATATTATTTGTTTTTTTTAGCCCGCTTCTTTGACTCAAATCGTGTTTCCTGTTGAATCAAGAATTAACATAAACCTCTGTGCTCCTTCAGGCGCTAAATTAAATCTTCGTGTTGGCATCCATAGTCCATAACTCCATGCCTTAACGTAAAATTCAATAATTTGAGTAATTCAGCCAAGAAGATTTGTAGACAACAACGGAGTCGATGCGTTACTTTCCGCACGGGGTTTTCGGCGAATTATAATCACAAAAAATGAAATAAAACGACATGTCCGTAGCGCTGTCTTCATGGGCATGCCGCTGTCATTTACCACGACAATTTCCTGACAGCAAGCTTATTATGTTATCATTAAGCCACTCCCAAACGGTTAGTTTAAATTCAAGGGGACTAAGCCACGCAGTGCGTCTATCAGTTTACCAACACACTGTAAAGGAACACTGAACCGTGGGTTTGGTAGGTACATCTTTTCCTTCAGAAAGCTATTCAACATAGTTACGAAACAATTGCAGTAAATGTTTAAATCACTTAATCACGTAGTTAGGTTACGAACCGAGTGCATTGTTTGCTTTAATTCAATCTTCAAGTGCTTTTGAGAAGTTACGTTATTCTTGACGGGAACTCTTACAGACAAGTACGTCTCAATACGACAATCTAAGCATTGGTTAGAAGTTCAAAGTTGTGACCCGTTTTGTCCTACCTCTGAAAATCTAATGGAGGATTTGAGCGAAACTTGCGTGAATTAATTAAACTTGGCCAATGACCGCGAACAATATTTGCAAACATGCATCGTGGAGTAGCTTGGAGTATTGGCTTTGTTGGCGTGGAGTCTGACTAAATAGCAAAATAGTGCGCCACTGTGAGATTCAATAAGACAGTAGATTTTACCCGAGTATAAAAGCGATAATTTTTTACGCCATTTAGACTGTCTTACGATTCGAAAGCTTCCTTCCAATAATAAATCAAGCGGCAAAGAAATCACTACTTCTCAAAACTTAAAGTGCCGCTGGAACAAATACAGCGCACCATCATAAGAGGATTAAAAAAAAAAAAACTCAAAAACATTCCTGAAAAACGGATTTGCTTTGGACTTATAAGTGACAACCTTTTCACCAATTTTTGCCTACAGTTCAACACAAAGACTAAGACATGGAGCGTCATCCTTTCTCTATTGAAAGCATTTTAAAAGACACACAAGGTCCTAGCAGCATCCTGAAGGTAGCACCGACTTCTGAAGCCTTGGCACTGGCAGAGAGAATGGCAGGTTAGTCAAACTTCAATAGAGCCTTCCTAACAAGGCAACACTACGATCATGTAATTTAGTTTAGGGCTATGAAACACTTTGGTGGGCCAAAGAGTTATGAGAATGTATCTTTGTTTTGTACTTTAATACTGATTTCCGTGAACTTCAGGTGCCCCGCTAGATAGCCACGAAAGTGACTTAAGGAAGGTGCTCGCCTGTTTTCAATTCAGGCGGGAAATTCTTCTCATTCTATATTTCCAACTACTCAACAATCCTCTTAAATCTAAAAATATTCGGCCATTTTTCGGTTCTTTGGAAGCACATGATGTAATTCAGAGGCGCCAATTTTTTACCCTTACGGAATCACAAATTACAGCCAAAAATTAACCATCGCATAATTAACTTATATTTTCCGTGTTGGGTCAAGTGATCCAGCGAGTGTTAGTGGTATCTTTCATCCATGTGGTTTTCGTCGAAGTCAAACCTCAAGTCTAATCCGTGTTTTTTCGTAGCTAAAATAAGGCATATTATTGAACCTTTCAAGTCTTAGATAAACAAGTTTTATTCAAAATGTTTCCAGGTGATTTTGGATTTTAAACGGGGACCGTGGACTAGCCAAAAAAGGCGCAAGTGTTTTGTTAGTACTCGGGATGTTGGCAATTAAGTCTGACTCGTGGAATAAAAAAACAGTATTTACATTGTCCTCACCATCCTTCAATTGCATTTCCGCAATCCGCAACTTACAAGAGATTTAAAAACCCCAATACAAAGCTTCCGTCAGCCACAGGAAATTCCTTTTTTTCTGTTCAGCGCAGATCCATTGAGTTCTTTACCACAGACAAGTGGAAAGACTGTGCATTTTTAATTATGCATTGATTACTTCAGACGAAATGATAACAAGTTGGACTTAACGACGCATTTTGAATGGCATGTCCGTATGAAGATGTTGCACATACAGTTTTCCTTGTCTAAGTATTTCCAATCTACAGCCACTCTCATTCATAGACAATTCTTTGGTTTCGCGTTTTAGAATTGAAGCCAGTTTATTTACAGGTGGTTGCCAGCATTGTAATAACTAAGTTTTACCCGATTACAAAAGTGCAGTGTTACTGATGACAGCAATACTTGTCTCCTGGTTATTCAAATAAGGAAATCTCAATATGCAAAGTTCGACTTCTGTTAGTTAAAAAAAAAAAAAAGAAAGAGAAAAATAAAAAAACCAAAACGCACACATGGATTCTAACGAATTCTTTCCATATAACCACTTTGTTTTACCGATGTTATATAGATGGAATAAACGACCAAAGATGTTTTGACTTGAAGTCTTTCAGTCAATTTATCAGATCAACATTTGCAATCTGGCACTCGAGAAAACGTTCTTTTCCAAAACGAAATCAACCTCTACTTACTGACTCCAAGGGCGGTGCCCTTGTTTACGACGCTGTCCTTAAAACATCGTCATTTCTTTTAGCACTGATCCATTGAAAGTCCCATTAATCACGATATGGCTTTCTTCCTTTGTTCGCTAGTTACTGTGCTTAATTGGGAATGTCAGTTCTGACAAATTCATAAGCTTTGTTTGCAATGGTTCGGCGCCCAGTAAGCCTTATCGTCAATAAGAGAACAATTAAACAGATTTATCAGCACACATCGTCAGGCTGTAAGGAACTATTAATTATGGATATTGACAGTTTCAGGTGGAGGAGTGTACACAGGAGTTGCAAAGTCATGAGATAACTTAAATTAACCATTCGATTTGTATGTATAAGGTTGTTCTTTTTATTTTTAACTCGTTTGTTGTCAGACGGCCCCCTTATCATCACAAATAACGTAAAGAGCTTGCTCTTAATTGGATGGGTCATAATCCCACCTTTGGAGAGACAGTGTATTCTTTGCTGGCATCAAGATAGGATGCATTTCTTTAGACTGTCCATCATTTGTTTACACTGAGGGTTCACGGGTAAATCATTAGTCATAGCGTCATAAATCACTCTCGATGGAATCTATCGGTTGCATTAATATTATGGACTTTCTAAGATGCATCTTCCCGAGTGGCTTTGACGGCACTCTTTGTAATCAGCAGTCAGGTAATGATTGTCAGAAAGGGTTGCAAAGAACGCCGGAAATTGCGAATGAAGAGTAACAAAAGGAGAGTGTCGCTTGAATAAAAACTGTCAGATCACAAGCTAAACCGACTTCTACCATACGTGTGCTGTAGAAAGCTGTTTAAACAAATGAGCCAAATTTATTTCCGAACAACGATTAATAAGCATATCGTTACATTCAGTTAGCCAGCTTTAGCTGAAGACAGAAATCCCTAAGTTATCACAAGAACATACAAAGGATATAACAGCTATGCAATAATTCCGTTTTGAGCGTGCAATAATCCATCTGAAATCCCACCTGGGTCTTTCCTCTTCCGTAAAACATAAAAAAAAACGTGTTACCGGCACGTTCTTGTGTAACTCAATTAGCAGCTTGTTTTCACCATTTTTTGGGAGGAAAGCAAGAAAATAAGCAAGAAGGAGTGCCATTCTTCTGAGAAAAACCTTTGAAAGTAAAAATAGAACTCAATGCAGAACCCAGAATTTGTTGATCAGGACTGGAATCTTTTCTTTTACGTTGTGGCATTGAATTCTCCTGACACTTAAAGTGGGAGAGTTTGGAAGTGATGGAAGAGCATGCATTTCAGTGGAAGAAATCGAAAAAATTTATTCGCTTCTGAATAAACTCCAGCCGCGTGGGTCGGTTTGGTTTAAGAATAGACTTTGGAATGCAAGTCTAAAAGTCTATATCGCCGTTTTGAAAATGATGACAGTGCTACATTAGGGACTTTTAAACTTTGTATGCTCTTTTCTGCTACAGACATTATATTAAAGGTCAGCTGTATGGAAGGACGGAAAATTCGGCGCACAAGAACCACATTCAACCAGTTCCAACTTGAGACTCTCGAGAGGACATTTGCCAGGACTCACTATCCAGACCTTATGTTAAGAGAGCAGCTGGCAGCTTACACAAGTCTGCCTGAATCACGGATCCAGGTTAGTTTCACTCCAAAATTTTTAAACCCACATCTGCTCATCAACTCAGTAAATAAGGAATAAGTTTCAATCTTTACCTCTCAGAGGGTGTGTCTCCAGGGACGTCAAAGATTGCTCGGGCGATAATCTCACGAGAGTGTTATATCTTAAAACGATGCGGTTTTTCAAAACTTGGTTTATATTCTCCAGAGTTAAGTGTTGCAAATGTTTCTTTCTGTATTTAAGCAAATGTTTCTGCAAATCTTTCTACATGACACTGTACGAAAAACGTATGACCTAGCATTCTTTGTAGTTGAGAATTATAGTTTAAAATAGGCTTAATGATATCAAACAGATAGGCTAAACTTAGATACAAGTTATGGCAAGGGGCACATTCAGAGGAGGAAGTCACCTAGAATATCGTCGTAGTAACAGATGGTGCTGTTAGCAAGTTGACTTAGTGATTAGACAATCCTTTAGCAATGTAAACACATATGTGCTACATAATAGCCTCAAAATCGGGAAAAAAATCGTTATGAAAAAATAGGCCCAGACGTTCGAGGACATGACCTCGTCCTAATTATTCTTATAAAGATAGCCATAATTTTCGCATTCCAGTCAAAGCGAGTAAACCAATGGTTTCCTCAAAAAATATTTGAGATTTAGTTATTTTGGGCTATTCGCAAAACTCTAGTTTTGGGCGGCGAATTTTTAATAATGTATACAGATGGATTAAAAAACTGCAGAAGTCAAATAAGCAACTGACGCTACAGCATCACTATCTTATTTAGGCCTTCTTCCGTTCTGACTTTTACTCAGTTAGCCGCCGTATTCTTATCACAAGTCTTGTTTCTTAGGTGTGGTTTAAAAATCGTCGTGCCAAGTATCGTAAAGTTAAAGGATCTAAAGAAACAGGTGATCTGGAAAGTGAGGATAAACAAGAAACAAAAAAGAGGAAAAATGTGGACGATGATGATCCTCAAGATGTTGAAGGTTCACCTGTTGAGGATGAGGCCCATTCTTATCACCCGAATAAGCAGCTGAAGGTTGACCGAGATCTAGAAGAACGTAGTATTGCACTTCCTACACGTCCAGCTCCACTAAGCCCTGCATACGTGTCATCGCCTTTCTCTTCGAGGTCTTTTCCATTTGATCCTAGGCTGCTCTCAGGATATGGTTATGCTCATGCGCCTGAGTGGCTTTATTACGACACTGTAAACTATCACCAGCGTACAGTTAATGTGCAACAGCTGTATCCCAACATGGGAATTATTCACTAAGTTTATAAGAAAAGCTTTATTGTAAAATATAATCAGCATTTATTTATTAATATTTTCAAAGAAAGAACATGCTAGGAATACGATGAGAGACTCATGCTTACAAAGCCATATTGTGATGTAAACAGCGCAGACTACAGCTTCTCTCGCACCATCAATGTAATTTATGGTATCATGTCTGTAATCTTTACAGGAATGTAGAAAGTTCTCTCGTCAGGGCATAAAATCTAGAAGAGGTGACGGAAAAACGCCTTCAAAAATCGTCTGTTAGGTAAAACTTAAGGCAAATGTAAATATTGAATGTGTATATACATTTACAGAAAAAAATTTTGATATCAGTCAAACTTATTTATAAACATTTTTGTAATATACATTTATTTAAGTCATTTCTCAAGTTTATACCTTTGCGCTATTAGAAACTAGTATGTACGACTGAGTTTGAATTGAGACAATATTAGTAATAAAATGGAATTTAGTTCTAAAGTTGTTATGGTTTAAACATTTGTCACGGGTTAACATGTAAATTACTTTAAGGTACGGCGACTTATTTAGAATTTGGAAGTGTACAAGAAATCCGTTATCCCTGAACATCACAACTTTAGACCGTTCGCCCTATCGTTGGTGGGTGCATCGCGGTGATTTATAGCCGTAGCAGCTATAACAGTTTCTGTGGCTGCTCTTCCTTGATGGAGCGCAAGTTTATCACTCGTATACTCCCAGTAATACGCCAAAATTCTAGAGGATTACTTAGTGACCATTCATACTCCTGGGAGAAAGTGTCCAAGGAACACGAAGTAAGGCTCGAGCCCGGACTTTTCACTTTAATGGTTAAGCCATGGCTTAGGTTATCATTGTGACTCTACCCCAGCTACAGATATCCTCACGCCCACGCTGTAAATGGCGTTGTTACGCCGAGTCCCACGAGGTTTTCAACAAAGATTCCTGCTATGCATATTAGATATCAAAAAGGCGAACTTGCGCTGTAAGTGGCATGTCGGAAAAGACGTTTTTCTTCTCTTCTTAGCTTCGAGACATCTATAGGGAATAAGTGGCATTATTTTCTATTGGAGACATCTAATTTAGACAGTCTGAGTTTGGATCATAACTTGTTCACCTACTTTAAAGCTTGCGTGTCTTTTTGTTAGTTCATGCCATACTCTCGTCGTCTACATTCAGAGAGACGCCATAATTCTTTTCCTGCTCTCTCCTCCCCGGATGGGCCTCTACAGTATTTCCTGCTCTGCCAACAAAACCATAATCGTGTTTGCTAGTCCAGTGAAGATTTTTCTCTTACAGTTGCAGAATGCTTTTTTATCTACTATTCAATGATTTTCGTGCTCCTACTTGCACGTTCGATATTTGGTGGGGCAACACAGCGGGGAATAGCGATACTACGTGTGATAAACCTTGAGGATATGTAATTCTTCCAAAGGGATGTAGTCAAGCACTTTCAGCTTTTCGCGAAGTTCATTAAAATTTTCTTTGGTATTGTAAATGACATACAAGTGCATCATGTTAACAAGCAATATGCTTAACTTACCGACTTTTCAATGACAAAATTAAAAATTAAAAGTATGAGTTTATAATTATCTTTATTTGCCAAATGTTTGAAAGCCGATTAAGGGTAATCGAAGATCGAAATCTCACTATTTTTAATCTCTCTGTGGTATGCCTTACCTTCTTACCTATAACTTAGTCAAGGATTAAGGTAATGAATCACGGTCAAAGTGATGCTTTCGACAACAAGGACACGAAATAAGCAAATTGGACGGTTAAGCCTTAGATCAAAGGATAAATTCTGAGAAAAATAGAAAATATGGGACAGGAAAGCCAGGGTGGGGTCCGAAAAGACTGATGGATGGAAAAGGTATCACAATAGACAATTATAGGTAAAAAGTGTTCGAAAAATACACAGTATTTACAAATGACGTCAGGCGCAATGCAGTAACGGTTAAGGAAGAACCCAGAGTGTCTGCAATAGCTAGGGTAGTAACAGGGAGTAGATCCGATATTTTGTCTTCTCCGCTTGGTATCTCTATATATTAGAGTGAAGCCATCCCAAGGGACGAGGCTCCGCCCGAAGATGACATTTATGGTTTGTAATAAGGCCATGACAATGGACCAAAAATTGATAATAATCTTTGGTAGTTATTGTTCGCGATGGTTCAATGAATTCGTGTAACATGGCCAGTACGCATACGTATCTACGTTTATCTCTAATTCTCCTCTTTACCCTTGATTTGCGTTTTATCAAAAATGATTTTCAGGGGATGAAATTCCTCAAATCAAAAAGTGAAAAATAGAATAAAATCCGTATAAAATCAGGCAAAAATGCATGAAAAGGAAAATAAGTACATACCGGAAAAGCTTACCAGAGGAAGAATCTAGAGAAGCCAGGCGGTTGATTGTCTATCTAAGAGAACCATAGAAAATAGTTCTGTCTGGTTTGGAAAAAAAATAAAAAAAATAAAAAATAAACTGCCATAACTAAAGTGATATATGATTAAGCCACTGCTCATATCCTTTCTGTATACAAAGGCTCCTTTGTGGGGCATTTTGAAATAAGAATTGAACTAGTCTTGAAATACAAAATAAATTTCTAACGTAAGCTAATTAAAGGTTGTTGACAGATGTTTGGCGGTGAAAAACGCAACCCATTCATCTCCACATTTTTCTTGGTATAACGTGTTGAAGATTGTGCTTTTTGACTGCTATCACAAATCCTCTCTGAGATGAGGGAAGCTGTGAAATCTAATAGTATTCTAGACAAATTTTGGGTAATCCCTACTGTTGAGGTCTTGAAGGTATATCATAATGAGGACAATAATTATGGAATCTGATCAGAACTCGAGATAAGCTATCGTATCTTACATTTTGGTATTTTAACGACTCAAATGAATCTTCATAAAAGGTCGAGTTCTTTTCAAGTCTGGATTGTTTAATTTTAACTCTAAGAAGGCAAAGTTAAGATTCCGAACAAAAGTGTTGATTTTACACTTTAATACAATTAGCACACGACAACTTCGGGCCGGCTGAGAATGCGAATGGAGGTCAGCACATCCGTTATAAAGGTCCTTACTCACCATGAAGCTGCCTGAATGACGCTATTTTATTTTAATCGGTATTTACCTAGATGCTAAATTGCAGCCACACACGGTGCACTTCCAGGCACGATAAGGACCGTTCGACTTTTTTTCTTGTTTTTTTCGCCCGCCCTTCATTGGATGGTTTCCGGGAACATTTATCAATGTCAAATAGCTCGGCATAATCGCATTAACAGCTGGTTACGATCAAACACACACCATCGTATCTCAACTCTGTTCTTGTCATTTAACGGGAAGGCAGTGCCGGCCTTCTTTAGACATACGGAGGATCTTATCATTTTTAGAGGGAGCGTGCATAAACAGACCATGGACACCCATCCATTTTCTATAGAGAACATTCTGAAGGAGCCCTATGCTAAAACAGTCGAGGAGGAGACAAAAACGCAACCTTCGAAAGAGGCGCTATCGTTAGCTGTAAAGCTGGCTGGTAAGTTTTAGTTTAGCACGGGCAAATGCAATTAAAGTAAAACAAAGTCTTGAGTGTCGTTAGGACGGTTTGTTGGCAAGGTCACGAGAAACACTTCTGGATACCACCTCTCTGTTTGGTAATGTAATTTTTAAGAAATGTCTCTGTCGGCAGTTATGTGAGAAGTTTTGATAAACCACCTTTAGTTCACTGGGAACTGGCGTGGAGACAAAAACCTCCTTTCCCTACTATATTTGAATGTCCATAGAGCTAAGCTCGGTAAATTATTTCGTATAGACTTCAGAGGAATTAATTTTTACTTGTCGCCCGTTCGAGGGCT
This sequence comes from Stylophora pistillata, assembly GCF_964205215.1. NCBI lineage: Eukaryota > Metazoa > Cnidaria > Anthozoa > Scleractinia > Pocilloporidae > Stylophora > Stylophora pistillata. The sequence goes on along the minus strand of NC_142527.1, from coordinate 31,013,096 downwards.
TCGAAAGGACCGTTAAATGGAGTAGTCCACTACCATTAGGTAATGTGTACAAAGAGCGGTCGCAATGAAGACATGAAAGGCGAAGTGGAAAAGCTGTTGTGCACAACGCAAGTGTGATGAGAAGTTCGATTGGGCGGCGCCAAACACATAGTTAATACAAACAAGATAACAAGACGTTTCAAAATAATTTACATTCGGTCGTATGTCTCTTGTTGATGATGTACATGGGGCAGGTTAGAAACCACCACCTGAACAAGAAAGGTAAACGCTCTTGTGTATGGCCTTTCCGCCCAACGAAATCGTAATCGATTTATGTGTCATCTGTATCAGCTGTTCCTTTAACGTTAAATAGACCGCAATCTTAAACAAAGCATTGATCAAAGTGAAAGCTTATGCTTTACGGAAAATCTGGTGATTTCGTGACCCACCTATTAAAACCTCTGCTTATCAAAGGACTAAAGGTATTCTTGTGTCTTCTTGGCGCCGGCTAGAGATTTACGATCTAGATAAAACACACTATGGAGAGCAAAATGAAAAATGTTTCATTTTATGACCATAAAGAAAACTAGAACCCTTTCAAGAATTAAGAAGCCACTTTCTAAAGCTACAGTGACTTGCGTTTGAGATCTTTTCTCTGATGTCTTCTCTTGCGTCACTACTGAAATGGGTACTCATTTTTTATCACTGAACCACATTGACTGTATCATGTTTTTTCTCTCCTACATGATGATTCCCTTACACGAAAACCAAATCCCGTTAGTTTTCGGCAAGAAAACTTGGTTGTGTTGAAAAAGCATAAATGATTGATGATTTCGTGACCAAATTTAGTAGTACGCTCTTCATTTTGTTCCTGGTAGCTTTGGTAGTTTTCCAAAGAGAGGGAAAGAGATTAGTTGCACTTGTACTATTTTGTGTGGTTTTGGTGGTACGCTTGATGAAACACTTCCTAAACCCTAAAACAATTTGAGTTTTCGCATCCTCGAGGCCCAACCAGTAATAAAATTGTTTTAAAAAGAAGTGCTTGTCGCGTTTAACTGGGCGAGGGCAAAGTATGACAATTCTCTAGAGCAACAACGAACAGACTGAGAAGTACCCGCGTAAGGATCAGAAACCAAACTATAGGGGTTGGCAGCCAGCTTCATGTTTAGTTTTGTTGTTGCTATTTTTATTTTTACTTCAGCTGCGATTTATTAGATCAAACAGAAGGTTAAGTTATCTAAGCCGCGGCCCATAAGAGCGGCAGATATCGAGCCTGAGGGATGGCCGGCTTGTCTGACTGACTGTTGTCAGAGGGGGGCAACATGTGGCTCAGTATAACATTAACTGACACCTACACGTCAAACTAGATGAATATCTAGGGTCCAAGCTGAAATAGGAATTTAGACTTCTACGCCTAATGTAGCTAGATAGAGGAGATTCCAAGACTCAATCTTTCACTGAGTCTGTCGGCGTGCATTTGGGAATGAAAACAATTTAATCTTGTAAATTATAAGCTGGTACATACCTCAATATAAACTGACTAAATGGCTGCTGATAGATGGCTGTCGGAAAAACAAGACCACTAATAAATCAAACTTTCATAGTGTATAGTGATAAAGGGAAATGCTTCTCTAATTCTTTAATCCTCTGCGACGAGAAAAGCTTAAATGGCGTTGTTGAAGCTTAAGCTTGTTTATTAGCGCATTTTGTGCGGAACTCATCACATCTGGTGAGAAGGCCAACTATTTTGATATACGATACGCGGAAAGATAGACTGGGACTGACCCGGCCAGCGAGCGCCAAATGTTATTGTGACGGGTTTTTCGATATAGATTTGCATCAAAGGCACTATTTAACTGTGGGATTATCATCATGGTGAGATTTTTCACGATAGTTCAATACCTAACAAGCTAAACAAATCTACAGCACGTTCCTGGATTCGGTGGAAAAAATCGAAAGTATGAAATTTAATTTGGCTTAATTACTTTAACAGCTGCTGAATTCGAGCACGCTTATTGTATCGGACAGCAAACACCTCTATCCATGTTTCTTAAAATTATAAACCAAACTGCGCCCTAACTGATGGCTCACTAATGCTTACCTCCTCTCAGATGTCATACTAGAAGCTCGACAAGAGACTACTCGCCGCACACCACGACGCCCGCGTACTGCCTTTACGCATCAGCAATTAAGAATCCTGGAACAATTCTTCTATAAAACACATTATCCAGATGTAGAATTAAGGGAAGAACTTGCTGCAAAGACCAATCTGCAGGAGGGCAGGATTCAGGTGAGTTTATAAATTGATAATTCAGAATTTTCTATAGTGTCTTTTGTAGCCATTACTGCTGCTGTGTGAGCAAGAAAGGAGATAGGGAAACACAAGATTATCCCATGAAAGAGATGGGGACACCAGTGTCGTTCTCTTAGAGAGCAAATACCCCGATTTTGGTTTCAATTCACGTGCTTAGGATCGTACATCAGACAAACCATTGAATACCATTTAAAGGAAGGCGAGGATAGAAACTTTTTTCTCATGGAATAAAGTCTTAAACAATGATAGTGATGGCCTCTATCAAGAGCGCTATCACCATCCCAAATGAGCGTCAGTGGGCAAAGCACAGAATGCATCAGTTAATAACTGATAAAACGTCCCGAATGGACTTGCAAATGACTTTCCTCATTAAAACAAAAGCTATTTGGGGTAACTTGCATGAGCGAAGCTCACTTTACTAGCTGAACGCTTTGTGTTCTTTTTCAGGTCTGGTTTAAAAATCGACGTGCTAAATTTCGAAAAGAGAAGGGAAAATTTCCATCAGAAGTAGGCTTTAGCTATAAAAACGAAAAAGAGATTATTCAAAACATATCTCAAGTAATACAGGCTCAAGAAGTAAAATGTAGTTTCCAGTGTTGTATGTCAGTACCTCACTCCGGCATCTGTGGCGATCCCGAGGAAGCCATAAAACATTTCCACGGGATTTCTTCCAGCATGTTCCCTATGCATGATAATTTGTTGCGCGTTATTGGTCTTCATGGCTGTTCGCATGGCAATCATAAAGGAATAAGTGCGGGGTATTTCGCAAGGATGAGGAAAATAAAGAAAAGAAGAGACTGGAGCGTTAGGGAACGCTCCACCTTCTATTCTTTGTGATCAAAAAAGTGGACCAAGTCTGAGGAGCGAAAACGTCGGTAAAGAATCGTTCGAGCTACCATTGCGAGTTCACGTCGGTTGCAAATGACGTGACATAGGAATCTATATCAAAACACCTTCCAAAATCAATCATGTAGGAAATTTTTACCCAAATATCTGGGAGAAGTAAATATGGCATGGTGTCCTGCATGGACCCAGAGTCGATTTCAAACGAGAGTTTTGCGAATTGAACTGTTTTGAGCTCCTTTCCCTCAGCTTTCTTTTTACTAGCATAGAACTTAAACCTTGAAATTATTGAATACATCGCTCAAAACGATTTCATGGAAACCTAGACCTCACTTTTTATGTTCAGTATTGTCTTCACTTACTCTATAGATACGACCACACCTCTGGTAATCTCTGTATTTTCATTGAAGGTCCGAATTCTCTTTAATAAAGCTGGCTCTTTCGAAGTCCCACCATATTAAATGTAAGTAATCTAATTAAAAGTGCCGATGACAGAAGAACACACGAGAACTAGAGGGTAAAACTGACCATGATTTATGGCTAAGTAGGGAACCTAGCATTGAGGTACTTCCGGCGTTAATATTTTAATCCGGTGTCAGAGAAAAGTTATATTATTCCGTATAGGCTATCATTATGGTATCACTGGATTTTTCCATTTTTCAAGACTTGACAATTAATGAAATCGGTATAAATAGAAACTGATACTGTGCTAACAAAGGACAATTTGAGTAACACACAGGAGTGTTATGGTGTGTGGGTTATTGTTGTTCCTTGTAATTCAAGTAAAGAAACGAGATAAGAAAAATCCAGCACAATCAAGTGCTTCTTGGACCTAGTATTCTCTAATTAATTCAACCTTGGCTTTATAATTAACGAATGTGTGTTCGACAAGATCACTCGAGATCACTACGACATATTACCCTGAAAATCGTCCTAATTAGAGCCTTGCAGAGACATTAATCAATGTCAACTTTAAAATGTAACATGATTCAGTTCCAACGGCTAAAATGTGTGCATACGATCGTAAAATATACCCTTGGGCACTGAAAATGTATTTTGGTGTCAGTTTTGCATTAAGTACAAAAATGGACACAAATTCATGTTTCCACTAAAAGCAATGTAAGGGAACGACATTTGCGATGAAAAGTTATCTGAGAAAAAAAAAACCTTCACGATCCAATCAAACTCTCTCACTTTCTTTTAAACAAGCTGGTACGCTGCAGCTTATGGAAGCTGAGTATCTCGATTTGGCAGTGGTAGCACCAGCTCATGACATAACCCTTCCTCGAAGAGTATCGTTGACTGAAAAACCATACTTTCTAGGAAAAATATAATTCTACATTGTTCTCTGTGGGAGGCACAACAACCAAACTTATGTACAAAAGATTCGGTATCATTTGCAATAAATCGTTACCAATTGATCTAAAATCGACGAATGATCATGCCAAGAAACAGTGACTACAATGTTATTCTTGGATTTCAATTGGATTAATGATTACTTGTAAAACCACACCCCTACCCTGTTTACAACTGGGAAGCCTGAAAATCGGGCAAGGAACATGAGGAAGCCATTCCTTTTCCCCTGGGTGTATAGCAAGACGCAACCCCAATCTTCTCAGGCTGAGAAAATTATATGACCGTAACGTCCTGAAAGCGTCCGTGGATGTAAATGACAATGGTGACGAAGTGGGAATATTGGAAACTGCTTGGCCCTTCCCGATAAGAAAACAGATTCTGCTTGGTGCAGTGTCATTCGCAGTGAAATTAGATATCAACAAGCTAACTAGACGTTGTTATTAATAGCCCAAGACTATAGCTTCGCTGGCAGAACTGACAGGGATATGGAAGAACTGATTAATCGTTGTAAGGAAAATATTAGGTTAGAACATAGATTATAAAGCGTTGTAGTACATTCTTCACACTTTTACTCCTAGTTACTTATCGCGATAACACTTCTTAGGTTAAGTTTACTGCGCTGTAGTGGCACCTGAAGAAAGATAACGGATGTTGATAAAACGCTTGATTGTTTCCCAACAGTTTCCTCAATTCGCACTTACTGTCTTAAAAGATAAAATTTACCCTTTCGGGGTTTTCAGTATAACTGGAGGTGCAGTAAAAGCATGATTCATCATTTGGTATAAATCATTCTCTTCAGAAAGTAAATCGCTTATCTTTTCATCGCAGAGCATCAAAATATGTCACGAACCATTTCTCGCATTACCACAGGTTTATTTCATAAGCTGGATGTGGTTGTTGAGATTTAATTTTTTACATGTGCTCAAGCTATTCGATAAATCCGATTAAGGTACACCGCGGAACACTGTTATCTGTTACAATATCAGTAGTAATAGACCCTGGCTGCGTAGAGCTACGCATACCAAACTTAGCTTTGTTTTTTTTATTCGAGCTACATCTTGAGAAATCTTTCAGGAGATCTAAAGACGGCAAATGGCAAGCTGTTTCACGCAGCAGCGCAAATGTGACATAATTAAGCTTTATGCTGATAAACATATTTGCTAAGGAGCACGAATTTTCCTTTCAAAAATATGGCATTTTGGCCTGAGGCCAGCTGGATTTATGAAAAAACTGCTTGGTTGGTGATGTGTTATATTTGCTCATACAAGGCTATGAAAACAATTTTTGCGACCATGTTTCCAAACAGTGAAATCGATCAGAAAATGAGTGACGGTTCTTCTCCATGTTGAAATAAAGTGCCTCTACAAAGCAGTTAACCCAACTGATGGGTATTCAGTATAAACATCAATAATCTAGTTTCTCGTAATCCCAGGCCGACAGTCCCATCCCGGAAGTTAGCAGACGACTTGTGAAAATAATGAATGAAAAACGATTTCCTGCAATTGGAGTAAAGACATGTAATATCCCAAACTTCAGGTAATTTATCATCCATAATGAATAAATTGGTAAATGATACATAAGTTATGAAAAGTACTCCTCCTGTACACTGATCATATTTTCGTGATCAAACCTCATGGAGGCTCA